>NC_051176.1:316923141-317210034 GCF_013339695.2 Rhipicephalus sanguineus
TTCGCCCCTTTTTGGCGGGTCACGAACACACTGACATCAGCCGCGCAATTTTTCCCGCGCGAAAGCTGTGAGCAATCATCAACTTTTACACATCGGGAGCTATCGCTGAAATAGAGAAACAAAGAAAATGTACTTTTTGTATTAGCTGTAGAGGGCGGCAAAGTCAAAATGTCGAGTTTTGCCCCGCGTCTCATTTTGCCCCGCCTTGCCCTACTATTGATAACAGTGCTGCACGTTGAACTCAGTACAAGCGCAAAGCCTATGTGTTAACGCTTGCACAGTGCAATTTTGGCGTCGACTGTGTGTATAGATAAACCCGAAGATTTGTTTCATCGTTGAGTAAGCTATTTTTTGTTATCATACCGAACACGTCTTCCCAAATCATGAGTGAACTCACTCATACACTCATAAGTGATTTTAAATATGAGTCAGCTTACTCCTGAGAGGGTGCGCTGGCCCATGCTGTCACTTGTTGCGTTGGCTAACGCTGGCTGATCGATGTCATGATAATATAACGCACGTGCACTGTGCCACGTCTCTTCCCCCTTGCATTAAACCGATTCACGAACTTTACAACAATCCCAATCAGTGAATTGCGGCGCCAACTGGTTGCTCATTGGTTTTCTTTTGGGGTACTATCAGAAAAAAAATCACGCTTTGATCACCGCAAGGCGAAGCAATGAATGCAATCGCAACAAATTGGAATGTTTTACGAAGTAAGGCCAGCAGCTATTTTTTTTTATCCAATCTCGCGTAACCCTACAAAACGTTGGTTCAAGCGAATGCGCCCGCTCTAGGGAGAGAAGCGGCTGTCGTGCTGCCTGTGGTCTCAATGCGAAGTAAGCGGAGAAAGCCCAGCATGTATACAAGCTGTCTCCTAACGTGTGCCGCGACTGCCTTCTTATGATCCAAATTCCCAGTTGCTGCTCGAGAGATGCAGCTCCCCCTACGCCCACAGGCGCCCGTTCATGCTCCTTCGCTCGACGAAAGACAGGCGGGGTATTTCTTCCTTGCTTGAGGTGTCGACACGCATCGCATGGCCGGCTCGATTCATGTCTGCTTTAGCCGCGTTCGTCCCCGACACTCGCGCTCTTTTACTGGCGCATAGAACATATATGTGCGGGGCGGTGTTATCGAGTTAGACTTTATACGAAGCATGACGACGATGGCGATGGCAGGAACCCGCCGAAAGTGTCCATATAATTGGTATCGCATTAAAACTCTTCGTGAATGAGCTTTGTCTGGCTCCAGGAATTCAGGAAAAACGGGACGATGATGTACGAGGTCATACAGACAGCAGTTTCGATCAGAGGTCAATGTGGCACGCCCCGTCGCCGCGCACGCAGATTAGTTGTAGCTTCAATTGACTTGCGCAAGAATGCTTTAATGTGAACCATCTCGTCGCCGCGCACGCAGGTTAGTTAAAGCATCAAAGGAGTTTTGCGCAAGAATACTTCGCTTCACACAGCAGTTAACGGGGGCTTTTAGCAGCACCTCGCTTAGCTTTGGCGATTTGCAGTCTTTTGTCTGCCTGCACTTTACCTTGGTTCTTTATCAAATGCAACATTATATAGACAACATGCACATAAGCGAAGTTCCTATATTTTTTATCTCGAAATTCCTGCTGATACTTTAAGCGTAGAAAAAATATATTTTGGTTTTTGGCGCCATAACTACGACGCGCGTAGGAGGCGCAACGTAGTGGGTGATGATGGATTAATTTTTGGCACTCACTACGGTGTCACGTTAACACGAGTGACTTTATTACGAGTCACTTCCATAACTAATATATAGTGATGACGCAAAAGTTACCGCACAGGTACGGTGACCGTACCGAATGGTGACGCAGCATTTTTTAGGCTTCAGGGGTTTCTAGGCTTGAATGTAAATATTCTGAGCACAGCGCTCACATGACAGAAGACAGTAAGAGGCTTTCGTCATCTGAGTGCCGCTCGTAGCAATGCTGTCGGTGTACGCAAGCAATCACGGAACGATTGTTAACAAATTTCTGAAGTTTTACGTGCCAAAACGACGATGTGATTATGAGGTACGCCGTAGTGGAGGGCTCCAGAAATTTCGACAATCGGGGAAACAATTCTTGGGGTTTGTAAATGAGTAGTATACTCGTTGCCAGCCTCACCTATGATTTATCTCCATCACTCGTCGATCTGGCTTAGCCTCTTCCACAAACGAAAAGTAGGGTGTGCTTCAATGGACAATTTCAGGAGATTCATTTGACCTTCGACAGGAAACGCATCGCAGAAATTTCGAAAGGTGATGAAGGCGCTGTTGAGGTTTTTAAAAGACACGAACTTGGACAAGTGGCTGCGACAGTGATGTCGTGTGCCACGCAAAAGTGACGGACTGTGGCTGACCATGCGTGGCTGTTTTATGCGCTGCCTTTCTCTTATTTTTTTCTCCATCTTTCAATCTGCCCCACCCTGTTAATAGCCTTCGTTTGCTGTCGGTTTTCAATTTTACGCGAATATAATGCATAAATGCTCTGTTAGGAGAGCCTGCGCGCAGCATTTCTAGGTAGGGATTGAGGTCCGCCAGGTTTGGCGACGAACTGGGGTGTGGGGTGCTCAATGAATAGTCAAGCCCACCCGCTTGCGCGGCGACCGCATGAGAGGCTTCGTTTCCCCCGTCCGTGCCAGTGTGTCCCGGTGTCCACAAAATTTCCGCATCGATGCCGCAATCCTGTAATCTCTTTAACTTTTTTCTAATATCGTTGGCCACCGCATCTTCAGTCGTTGTCGCTGTAAGTTCAGCCACCGCTTCGTACGAATCGGTCAGTATACGAAGCTACACCAGCACCTCTATTAAGCGACAAGGGCGGACTTACTCGCCAGCAAGAGATATTTCTGAATAAGGTTATGGCCATACGTCGGCAAACTCATGAGTCACTCAGACTCATATCGAGGCGTGAGTCTGAGTGAGTCCGGTTGAGTAAAGTGTTTGTGAGTCTGAGTCCGAGTGAGCCCTAAGGGCAAAATATATTGCATGAGTGAGTCTGAGTAAGCTCCACAATTTTTGCCGACCTATGGTCCTATCTACTCAACTTTAGCATTACTATCAGCCCTATGTCAGCTCACGTTTATACTCCCGTACACTCTCGCATACTTCAACGCACTGCCGTTCATATGTCAGCTCAATATTTATTGATCAGAGCCGTGAGTTGAGGAGGGAGAGGGGGAGGAGGTGCCTTGACCCCCCCGCAAACTCTTTCACGGGAAGTTACTGATAAAAATATCTCGTGTGAGTCATGACTTTCAATTAAAAGGTCCTTATTGAACTGCAAACTCAACTCGTATTTGAAGGTACGAGATCAAAAGGTGCTAAGTAGCGCACCGATTATGCGGGATATTGGCGTTAAAGAGCATTGACATTACGATATAAAAATGATAATTTAATGCTAACGGACTCACGAGTCGACTCACTCAGACTCAGATCGAGCCGTGAGTCTGAGTCTGAGTGAGTTCGAGTGAATAAAATTTTGGGGAGTCTGAGTCCGAGTGAGTCCGGTTGAGAAAAATTATAGTGAGTCTGAGTCCGAGTGAGTCCGGATGAGGAAAAGTTTGGTGAGTCTGAGTCCGAGTGAGCCCTGAGGATAAGATATGTTTCGTGAGTGAGTCTGAGTGAGCTCCAGATTTTTTGCCGACCTATGGTTATGGCCAATACAGCATACATTCCACATGTACTTGACAAATGGATTAGACCCAGACAAGCAATTGCAAACACTTCTCCTCGATGCCCACATTGTCAAGAGTTATGCAGAGCAGGTTTACACCACCTCATTTGTATTTGCTCAGCTTTCTCGCGAGGAAGAACACGCATCCAACACTTGCCACGCGACGACATAAGCGCTTTAGGAAACACACTACTGTCAAATGATGAAGCACAAAAAGCACTTGCGAATTATGCTAGTATAAGTGGCCTGTTTCGAGTGGTGTAGAAGAGGTCGACCATCTCGCGCGAGAGCGACTCCATTGAACCTATACTGAAAACAGATTCACACCAAGTGATGTTAATTTATTGTGCATATGCTGTTCACCCACCTTCCCCACCTATTCCCAAACTGCGGCCGAGCGCCTTCCTCTTCTGCAAAATAAAGGTTCATTCATTCATTCCCCACCCTGTTCCCATGTGTAGGGTAGCAAAGCGGTTGTCCTAAACTGGTTAACCTCCCTGCCATTCCTTCTCTCTTCTTGAGAGGCACATTTGAAGACCATGTGCGGCATAGTATTTTTACATGCCACCACGGTATGCCCCGCCAGCCCGCTCGCTAACGACGCAAGCTGTTTGGAAACATCTTGCTTTGACGGGTCTCTTTTTTGTTACGTGGCCTCGGGTGCATGGGCGCCAAGACAGAACTGAGCTCGAATTGGCAATTATTTCGCCGAAGTGTCTTTGCTAGCCTGCAGTGTCATGCTAGACTAAATCCTAGGTTGATATCCGGTGCAGGTTGCTATAGTATAAATCTGAGGCGGATGAGGGCACGAACAAAAAAATCATGCGAAAGGAGGATGCCCCAAGAGCACCCCTCTTCACGGTTAAGACCCTGGCCCTGCTTTTCCTAACATTTCACGTGGAAACAAAGTAAATGACGCTCGGTATGGCATTACTACTGCAACGCTACTGCTATCGCTTTACGGTTTATATTTTACATCTCTCGAATATGTGCGAATACAGCTGGCAAAATGTGAAACAGTTAGCTTCTGTGCTGTTACTTCCCCATTAATATGTGACGAAATGTAGGCACTGGATCGTGAAGTGGAACCGACTATTGGGAGGCCAAACCGGAGTTATTTCCTCGTACGACGGAGTGTCCTGCGCGCGTTGTTGGCTCAAACGTCTTGAAAATCGGCTGGAATACAAAGATATTACCTTTTGAAAAATTGTGCAGCTGGTGTATGGCCTTGAAGTCCAAGAGACCGGCAAAAGTGCATTGTCCAAATGGTATATCTCTGGACGATAAATGACTTTGGCTCAAAAAAGTTATCTATGCGAGCTGAGGTTATCTATTCCACGCACTGTTCGAAGCAGACAGTGAGTGGGACGTTGTTCAGCCGTTAAGAGGCAACAACTTGACGTCAGACATTTAGAGCGGAACCATTTTATTTCGCATGCAATGTATACAAAGATTTTGCTCGAATAGGCTCCGTAAAATATAGAACTTATAACAGAATTATTTTATAGACTTTCCATGAGTTCCGATTTTTCAATGATTTGATCAGACAAGTTTCATACGATAGGTCAATCCGATGCAAAAGAAGCATGAATAAATGCTATTGCCACGCGCGCTTCTTTTGCTATGTTTATGTAACTGGTTAGCTACACGTATATTCACTTTCTTGCGCAAACCGCGCCCGAATGTTTGGGAACCTTCCAGATTATTTCAGAATCTTCTTATAGGCTTCAGCGCGCAAACGCGAACAGTTGAGTTCATTCTGGAACCAACGCGGTCACCAGCGATAAGTCTCGAATGTTCAATGCCGCATGTATAAATGCCCACAGGCCTTACCACTGAACAGTTTATCGACGGCCGACGCTCTGTTCGCCGCTATCAGTGCGCAGTGTGTATTGCTGTAGTTCGACTTTCCCCGGCCACAAGTTCGGCCAAATAAAGTTTCCTCTTGAACACGACGACTACTGCCTTCGTCGACGTCACGGCCCTGTGACATCTGCTGGAGGTGCTTCCCGGTCCATGTACCGGACGCCCCCCTCCAGCCGTGAGCCAAGCCCACGCCCTCAAGGGAACATCGACGCCAACGCTGAGCAGCGAGCCAGTCGCAAGCAGCAAGGTCTTGCACCAGAATACGGACCCCTACCCGACAAGACCAGGATCACAACGAAGAAGACAATAGGGAGAATGACAGCCGCTGTGGCGCCTACAACGGTCGTCATGCATCAACTGAGGGAGCCGCCGACATTCCGCGAATCACCATGCGAGGATCCAGAAATCTGGCTGGAGGCCTACGACCGGGTCGCCACGTTCAACAACTGGAACTGCGACGAGAAGCTACGCCATGTCTACTTCCCCTTGAAGATGGCGCAAGGGCCTGGTTCGAGAATCCAGAGTCCACGCTAACATCATGGGACCTCTTCCGCACCGGATTTTTGAACACCTTCACGGGCGTTGTTCGTAAAGAAAGGGCTGAAACCCTTCTGGAGAGCCGTGTACAGCTCCCCAACGACAACATCGGGCTGTACATTGAAGAAATGACTCGCTTATTTCGCCATGCCGACCCCGCCATGTCCGAAGAAAAAAAGGCTTGGCTTCCTGATGCGGGGAGTGAAGGAAGAACTTTTGGCCGGACTTGTGCGCAACCCGCCGAAGACAGTCTCGGAATTCGTTTTTTTGGCCACGACAATCGAAAAAGCGCTATAAATCCGCCCCAGGCAATATAACCAACGCATGCCCACGTGGAGCTACGGGGATGTTCAAGCGCTGGGAACCAACGACCTGCGCGAGACGATCAGAGCGGTCGTGCGTGAGGAGCTGCAGAAGATCGCAACATCAGGTGGATTCGATAGCCGAGATCGTTCGTCAAGAGCTTCAGCAGTCACTTGGGGTCCCTGAACCACTACAGCCTCAGCCGCAAGACTTGAGCTACGCTGCTGCAGCCCGGCACACCGCCCCTCCCTCCAAGTCCACGTCAACACGTCGCACAGCCGCAGTACCGTCGCCAGAAGCCACCGCCATGACCAACGCAATACCGCCCGTCTGTCGGCCAACGCTACACGCCGAGGAAAACCAACGTTTGGCGCGCCCCAGACAACCGCCAGCACTGCTACCGTTGCGGGGAAGCCGGCCATACCTACCGCCGCTGCCAGTACCGACAGATGGGGCTACGCGGTTTCGTCGTCAACTCACCATGTCCACAGCGGGTTGAACGACCTCATGACATCGCTGGCTACCTCACAGGAGTGCAGTGGATACCCCGACAACCTTCCCGATCGCCGTCGCCAGCCCGCTACATGTCCCCGCAGCGCCGCCAGTACACCGGTCCTACTCGGGGCCGTTCAGCAAGGTCTTATCCGGAAAACTAAGGGCAGTAACCGATGGAGGTGCGGTTGCTGTACGGCGAAATACCGAAGATTCTCCGCCGCCAACAACGACGCCGCGACAGAATACGTCGCAATCCGACGAAGCCCTGACGTCGAAACTTTGTGGTCCGAAGACCTGACGACACAACGCGGAAGCAGTGCAACAAACCGACCTAGCCGTGATCCAACGCAACGACCTAAATGCAACGCAAGGCGACGAATTAGAGACCTCGACGTTCTTATAGACGGACAAAGTGTCACAGCTCTCGTCGATACCGAAGCCGACTATTCTGTCATCAGTGGACTGTTCTCCACGAAGTTGAAGAAAGTCAAGACCGCCTCGGAGGACCCCAAAATTCGGACTGCTGGAGGACACCTAGTGACGCCGAAGGGAATGTGGACAGCGAGAGTCACCATTAACATCCGGATTATCCCGCGAGCTTCGCAGTGCTACAGCTTTGCTCGAGAGACGTCATCCTTGGTATGGACTTCTTAAGCTTACATGGAGGAGCCATCGACCTGAGATCCGAGTCAATAACACTATCCACAGAAAAAGCATTACCAGAGCACACGCCGCCAGGAGAGCACGCCTTGAATGTGCTGGAAGGCCATATCCCCCTCCCCCCTCACACCAGCGTCATCATTCCCGTTGGCACTCAAAAATCAGCAAACCTGGAAGGCGTCTTTGAAGGAGACTAGCACTTGTTGATCGACCGCGAGATTTGCACCGCAAGAGGAATAGCCAAGCTGCGTGGTGGGAAAGCAACAGTGGTGCTCACAAATTTCAGCACCGAGTACAAGCACGTTAACAAAGGCACAACGGTTGCCTACATCAAAGAAATTGTGCAAGCCACCAGTGCTTTCGCCCTCACCCATTCTACCGAATCTACTCCGACGAACCGAGCTCCTCACCAGCTTTCGACGTCAATCCGAGCCTCCCGAAGTATAAGCAAGAACAGCTCAAAACCCTGCTCCTGCAATACAAGGACTGCTTTACATCGTCGTCAGGAACTCGGTAGACTCTAGTCAGAAAACTCCGCATCATAACCGAGGAAAGTGCCCGGCCACTCCGCCAGAGCCCGTACAGAGTTTCGACGCGAGAACACGAGGCCATTACAAACCAAGTCGACGGAATGCTACGCGACATCATCCAGCCTTCCAAGATTCCGTGGGCGTTACGCGTGGGGTTAGCTTCATTCATTCATTCATTCATTCATTCATTCATTCATTCATTCATTCAGGAAAGTTTCTCTTGATATATACACAGCCGAGTGGCACGCGCAGGCGCACTGCACGTACGTTACACTCACAGCTGGTGTGCTTATATTTCTCCGTTCTGACGGAGAACGCACGCACGTTTCACGTACCCATGTATACGTGTAGAAGGGGTTCTTGGAAGTTCTTGAACAAGGTCAACATCACCGTGATCAGTGAGCACCGGCAGCTGGACAGGACTTGTTAATCGGATCCATTCGTGATCGCGGCTATGAGGGGTCTAAGTGTAGTGAAGTGCGAGGTATAGTGCAGCTGGTAGAAATCCTGGATGCCTCTTACGATGAAATGATCTATGATGCCTCCTGTCGCGGACGTGGCAGCGAGGTCTGCTGATGCCCCCTCCACATCCAATCCGTCTTTCACGCAGTATAAAGACCAAGCGTTGTTGGGTCTTGATAAATCAATGTTGAAGTCACCGGTAATGATGAGAGGCCTGGTAATCTCGGCAGATTTATTGTAGGAAGCACTGACGCCGGTTTTTGCGTAATCCACGTGGTCCACGTTGCGGACCACGTGGACGAGTGGATGGTAGTTGAGCGTCTTTGAGGGGTGTTCTGTCTTCAGTTTCCTCACTTTCCTTGTGTCCGCCGCGGTGGTGGAGTGGTTAAGGTGCTCGGCTGCTGACCCGAAGGTCGCGGGTTCGATCCCGGCCGCGGCGGTCGCATTTCGATGGAGGTAAAATGTTAGATGCCCATGTTCTGTGCGATCTCGGTACAAGTTAAAGTATACCCGATGGCCAAAATTTCCGAATTTATGATATGATGGTGAAACCACCATGTCATATGGTGGTTTTCGGACCTAAAACCCCAACAATCATATCACCTTTCTTGTGTGTCAATGCGTGTGTTCGCGGTTACTGTGTTGGTTGAGACTCTGTATCACCTGTGGCACGTACCCGCATAACATGAAGTCTGGTTTACGGTTATGTGCCACACGTGATTGAGAGAAAGAGTTTCATGACGTGCGCGACAGGTATATTGCGTTATTCATGTCGTGACCAGCGAATCGTGTTCTTCATACACTGATCCCCTGCATGCTATGCCTATTTTGGCATATAACAAGTTATGGAGACGACCAGGAGAGCGCCCAGGCGTAGGCGGCTAGATAGATCGATAGATACGTAGATAGAAACGGCCAAATTGCCTGACGTTCGCTAAGAAATGCTTCGCATTTAAAAAATGCGGCATATGCATCTACCCAATGGCTGCTTTGCATGACATCGATTCCCACAATGGGTGTGATCCCGCTAATTTCACTGGTTATTCTACAAGACGTTGCACTAATTTTTACGCGCAAGCGTGCATTCCCCGTCTATGAAATGCGCAATGTGAAGGCCAAGAGAGAAGAGGAGGGTGCGCCGGCGAAAGCACAGACAAAGCGCACGGAGAAGCGGGGGCAGTGATACACTAGATCTAAGAATTTATCCCTACATCTAGGGTATTTTATCTGTTTCAAAGATTTAACGTCATTTTTTGTTGATCTAGAATTTTTGTGAGGCTCTGAACATGTTACGTTACGCAGCCTAATGAAAGGCGTTTCATCGGAGTAATGACGAGTTATTCTCAACATAAAAAGACTACAGAAACGATATTTCTCCCTACTTTGTGATTTTTATTTAAGATACCTTGTTGTGTTCTGCTTCGCTGAGTGCGGGCGACAGCAGTTCTGTAAGGCGAGATTGCCGTCTGCTGTAAAGTAGGAAGGTAAAGAAAACTTTGCCGTCGTGACTGTACTCCGCCCGTCTTGAGCTAGCAATGGCACCGAGCGCCGCGCGGCGAAGCAAACCATAGAAGTTTAAGGCCTTTGGTGGCACCCCAGCACAACGTCCGCTTCTGAAAGGCGGAGAAGCAAAGAGCTTCCTCGCGCGGACGACACACAAAAGGGGAGCCGCAAGCACGTCGCAACTGGCAATGACCCGCCGCTCGGGAAAAGGTCCCGAGCAGATAGGCTGCGTACTCTCGCAATGACCAGTGGTCCTGGAAGCGAGAGCTAGGGCAAACCACCATACGCGTGGGCCGTCAGCAAGTGCGGCTCAGCGTAATACGACCACGCACAAACACCACGCACCACTCTTTGGCTTAGCGCGCGGTACCGGATCTAGCACAAAGGTACATGCGCCCGCCGTGGGCGCTAAGGCACCGTTAGGCATGCTGCAGTGCGAACGATTCGCACAGGAAGGAAAACACATCCTTACCGCGCGCTGCCCTGGTAGTAGTGCTTACCACGGCACTCTGCTCAGCGTGCAGCGACCTGAAAGCGCGAGCATGGGCGTGGCCTTCATATGAACTAGACTGGCGACAATCCAGGATTAGGCTGTCTGGTGTCGCTGGGCTGCCAACTCCCACGTCGGAATCCACGGGAAGGCCACATTGGCTGGAGCACCAGCACCGCGGGGCCCTCCGAATGTGGCTGGGGTCCCATGCACATCCCAGGCGGCCGCCACCTACGCCGAGGCGGGCACCTGACCCCTGGCACTGGTGTTCCTGCACTGCGCCGACGCCTACACCAGGCTCCCGACGGCCGAGCCCTCCTCTTCTGTCTTGTCTCAGCATTCCTCATACATGGGGAGGCTGTGCCGCCTCTACAAGGAGGTCCTTGGGAGCCCTTAGGCAAACGCCATACAGCCTCCCTCTCGGTAGCGGCCACCAGTCCCTGTCACTATTGAGCTACCAAGGGTCACCAAGCGGCAGGGGCGTAGCCAGGGGTGGGGGGCGCAAGCACGTCGCAACTGGCAATGACCCACCGCTCGGGAAAAGGTCCCGAGCAGATGGGCTGCGTACTCTCGCAATGACCAGTGGCCCTGGAAGCGAGAGCTAGGGCAAACCTCCATACGCGTGGGCCGCCAGCAAGTGCGGCTCAGCGTAGTACGACCACGCACGAACACCAGGCATCACTCTTCGGCTTAGCGAGCGGTACCGGATCTAGCACAAAGGTATACGCGCGTTGGGGGGGTTCGAACCCCCCGAAATTTTTCAGTTTTGCTTGCGTATATATACACTCGCACATACAAACGCACGCACGAACATACATAAGTATGATTGAAGCCCCCCCCCCCCTCCCCCGAAAAAAATTTCTGGCTACGCCCCTGCCAAGTGGCCTTCCTCCACGTGCGCACTGAGACAGATGGTCGCCTCGTTGAAGCACGAGAGCCATGCCGAACTCCTGCATATGTACGTAGACGGTTGGGTCGTACCGGACACTGGCTCTTCAACGGCAGCTTGAACCGCCCCTGTGCTGCACAAGGGGGAGATGTGCCACCTACCGCGAGCTCGGTCGCCGCAGAAGTTCCAGGCTTCCATTCGGCTGTCGACTTGTTCATGGAGGACCTGCCCTGGAAACCGGTGGCGACCTTAAGACAACTCTGCTCAGCGTGAAGCGACCTGAGCGCGCGAGCATGGCCGTCGCCCTCATATCAACTAGACTGGCTACAATCCCGGGTTATGCTGTCTAGTGTCGCTGCGCGCCGCCAACTCCCCCGTCGGAATCCACGGGAGGCCGACAGACCCGCGAAGAGTGCGCACGACAACGACGCTCCTCATATCACAGCTGTCACAAGGCATCGCCTGCGGCGTCACCTACAGGCAAGCCACCCAGACCGGCAGCACAGCGAAGCTTCACCAGGAGGAGATCCTCCTGCGCATACGGGTTGGGTACATGGACCGACGCTACCGGCTGGTAGCGTCGGTGCTGGAGACGACGCTACCGGCGCCGTCTCCAGCACGTGCATCCCACTGGTGCATCCCGCACTGTGCCGGAGACTCGCGCACCTGCTCCTGACCTGCCCGCCCATAGCCAGCGGAGACGTCAACTACTGTTGGCATAATGTACGCTGGGTCTACCATCCAGTAGTTAGGAGGACCTGCTTTTTGCGCGCTGCAGTCAGGGTCCGGCCCTGCAGAGCCTCGATCGTCGAGTTCCTAGGTTCGACGGGGCTGTCATCCTCGCTATAGAGACGGCTCCCCCGACTTCCAGCGGCCTGTTTTGAGGGCACCACCTCATCCGAGATGCTTTCCAGCCCAACGAGAGCCCAATCAACTCAACCTTCTCTCTTTTCTACCTTGCGTTGTGTCCCCCTCTGCCCTGCCGCAATGGCGCTGAGCCGTGCTCCCGCTATGGCTGCAGACGATAGTGGCATCATTTCCATTTCCTAAAGAACCACCTTTTTCTCTCCCTCTCGATAACGCCAAATCGCGGCGCTCCGAGAACGCGGGCCACCACGAGAAGCGGCGCATCGTCGAAGGTGGCACCTCCTGTCGCCGCGGGGTGAACGGGAGCGGGAAGGGATCAGCAGAAGAGGCGAAATGCCGGCGCAGAGGTTTCGGGCACGCCTCGATCCCCACACCCTCACAAACAGTACATAAATTTTTACAGGCATGATAAAGCCTGGAGAAGACCAAATGAA
This sequence comes from Rhipicephalus sanguineus, assembly GCF_013339695.2. Lineage (NCBI taxonomy): Eukaryota > Metazoa > Arthropoda > Arachnida > Ixodida > Ixodidae > Rhipicephalus > Rhipicephalus sanguineus. The sequence goes on from NC_051176.1 coordinate 316,935,869, forward strand.
ACGTAATGTCGTAAACGAGTGATATTTCCCTCGCGCATGACGTCAGCGCGCAGGCGGGTGGTGTATAATTCCTTGCGGTTTCGTGCTACAAACTGGTGGTTGTTAATTTCCCTTTCTTGGTGTCACCTCCGCTGCACTCGCTGGTCTAGCGCGCTACTGATATAATAGTTTGCGTTCTTATAAAAAAGTGTGTACAGACAAAATGACGGTCACATAGTGCAGTGAACATCACATGGTTGTCCGTCAACCTTGGGCTGCGCCCCCCTTCTGAGGAATTTAATAATAAAGCGGCACTTTCGTATGAAACGCTACAGGTGCCGCAGCGTCGTGTGGTCTCTTGTGTCTGGGGTGCGTCTATTCCTGTAGTATGGCTTAGGCCCAGCGTCGGTTAGATATTGTGAGAGGGGCACGGTCTGAAGGTCCCTCCAAGCCATGAAAGGGCTACGCCCGCCAGACCATCTCGTCTTTCCCGGGAACATCGTTGAGAACTAGCGTAACTTTCGTCAGCGTTTTGAACTTTACTTCGAAGCCTCCGAAAGAGAGAATGAACGCAGCCGGAAGCAGAAAGCGGCGTTGCTACTCCATGTCGCCGGGCAGGAAGCTATCGAAGTATTCGGCACTTTTGGTTGCACATAGACAGAGGAGAGATATGACACACTTCTTCAAAAGTTTGAGAGCTACTGTCACCCTCGTACGAATGAGACTTTCGAACGGTACTTGTTTCGGAAGCGCGTCCAGGCGGATGGCGAGCCTTTTGAAGGCTTTGTGAGGGTCCTGCAGTTGAAAGCACAGAGTTTCAAGTTCGGAACGTGAATCCATGATAAGTAATCAAATTGTGTTAGAAACAGCTGATGACCACCTTCGAGAGCGCCTACTCAGGGAAGACTCGCTATCACTCGAAAGTGCTATTAAAAGAGCACAATTCGTAGAAATGGCCGCAAATAAAGAAAGTGTGGCAAGCTCCGCGAACAAAAACTGTTCAAGTCATCAGCAAAAAAAAAATGTGTCAAGCAAGGACAAGACATCAAAAAAAGGGCCTGCAAGAAGTGCAAGAGGTGGCATGAACCGAAAAAAATGCCCTGCACATGGTCAACGGTGCAGAAAGTGGGCCGGCAGAATAATTTTGCTGCAGCCTGCAGAAGAGAGAAAGCGGTCGACGATCTTGATGAAACACGCAGCAACTGGTCGAACGCGCACTATGAAGTATCACAAGTTTGTGCCAGCAAGAGCTCAGAATGGGTGGTAGACGAAACCGTGAAAACTTACCGCCATATCCACGAAGTGAATGACGTTAGAGGAGCTTGGTCGGAGATGATCGGGTAACCCGCGAATCCTCCGTACACATCCTCTACCATAATATACAGACGTGATAACGTTGTTATATATATATTAGCCCTCTTCGCTTCGGCCTCCCGGGCTCTCACCGCAGGGTCTTTGCGGCGAGCCCAAGCTGCTGTTGCGTAGCGAGCCCGCCGCACTGCTGCCTTGGCTGGGGTGTTCATGCTGCGGAGCGGCAACGAAGAGCGTTCACTGAGTGAGCTCCCGGCGAAGAGAAAGGAAGCGCGCCAAACGCGAGCGCCAAACGAGAGGCGCGGCCCTCTAGCGGTCACCTATCTAAGTAATGGATGCGGCGAGCGTGGTGTGCGCCGCCTTGAGCGGCGGCGCGCCATCTAGTGAGCATTCTTGAAATCACCGGAGAGAGCGCAGCTGCGCCTCTGGTGGGAGCAATGAGCACTAGTGTACACGCCGCTCCTAAAACACCAAGCTGAAGCTGAAAGTAGACACGGGATCACATGTAAACTTAATTCCTGTGCGTTGGCTCAAGGATATCTGAGGCCACCACTACAAGCTTCAGAAAAGCAAGGCGACGCTAAGCAGTTACCGCGGTCAAGCCATCAACCATCTTGGAACAGTAGCGATGCCAGTTACTCACCAAGGCAAGACTGTGAGCGTAAAATTTTTTTGCGGTGTTAAAAAGATGTGCCCAACTCGGACACTCCCTGCATGCGAGGACTTGGGCCTTGTGCGTCGCACCGCTGATGTATCGGCAAAACAGTATCAAGTTGGACCGGGACAGGCAGCGCTTCGGGAGCGCGTCATGAAAGACTACCCGAACTTGTTTCGCAGCTTGGGATGCGTTCGAACACCTACAAAATAGTGCTTCGACAAGGAACGCGTCCAGTTATTCACAACACGCACCGTGTGCCCCACCTCCTCAAGCAACCGCTAAAGGATGAGTTACAGCGTATGAGCAGGCATCATTACAAGGGTTGATGAACTAACTGAATGGTTATAGTTGAAAAAAAAAGTGGTGCTCTGAAAACTTGCATGGATCTACGGAACATTAATGAATGCTCAAGCGTGAGCATTTTGGAATGACGAAACGTGAAGAAAATGAAGCCGAGCTGATAGGTGAGCGTGTGTTCTCAATATTTGACGCGAACTCTGGTTTCTATCAAATTCCGTTAGACGAAGAGAGCTCTCGCATCTGCACGTTCAGCACGCCATTTGGGCGTTTCAGATTTCTTCGCATGCCATTCGGTTTAGCGTCTGCACCAGAGGTGTACCAGAAGGCCATGTCGCATGTATTTGATGGTGTCTCGGGTGTGAGAGTGTCATCAGGTGGCGGCTCGAATGAAAAAGAGCATAAGGCGTTTGAGGGCCGCGCTGTACGCGTCTCAGACGCTGAGAAGTGTGAAATGGGTATGGAGGAAATAATTTTTCTAGGTGATAAGACCAGTGAGAAAGGCACACAGCCATCGCCTGAGCTCATCAGCCGCGTCTTGCAATGCGCTTGCCTTCGTGTCTAGTCACTCGTCTGTCTCCGTTAACGTCACTCACTCTTGAACTGGGAGTCTCGCAATACAGCACTTATTGCCACAATGACACAACACCGAAAGCCGCATGCAAAGCAGTCTTAAAACAACCAATCCACATTCTGTGAGCCGTGCAAACATGTCCATTACCAGCTTCCCAGCTCCACTGATATGGACTTTAATAAGGCGCCTATTCTGCTTCACAGAAGAGAAGTACGAGGAGTTAGGCAGTGCTTTACATTGCAAATTATCTCTCCAAGCAAGATGTTTTGTATATGAAAAATGGAATTCCGCAAGCTTCATGTCACTGAAGAGCGATCGCGTTTTGTCTAAGCGGAAGGAGCCGAGTGTCCAAATGTTGGCCTTGTGTTCAAATGAATCGAACTTGTAAATATTAATCCCAATACAGGTTAGAAAGGGAAAGGTGTCGCTGTATTCCAACAGCCGTGCTGCCGAGCACGAAGGAACTGTAACTAGAAGCGTGAATCTCGTGCAACATTTTCCTTGTTGCCTGCACACGTCGAAGGAACGAATGCTGGATACAGAGCGGGAGTTCCTGTGGGCAGCCTGGGTCGCGAAATAATTTGTTGCACGGCCGCATTTCTCATGAAGCTGGCGAGGTCCCGCCATTATAGAGAGATGTGAAGCGCTTCAAATGGTCGCTGAATTGGCGCGATTTCCGGCAACATCAACTGGTTGCATCAATAGAACACCCCAGCACATTCAGGCGAGGAAAAACTCCTGCTGATGTAACTAAAAGTCATTTATGCCATGCAGTGATGTGTCTCGTGCGATGGAGGACAAGGCGAGCGGGCACAAGAAGCAGGCAAACGCATGCAAGGCAAAGACTGCCGTCAAAAGGTAGTGGAAGTGCTCACATTGCAACTAACTTCCTCATACACGGTCCCTAGTGCCTATAGAAAAGAAGAGGGAGAAAGGAAGGGTTAAACAGATCATCCCTTCCAATGGCACACATGGTACACATCGTAAGAGTTTCAATGATACTATCGCCACTGTTCCACAAAGCAGCGTCGACGAGTAGCAGATTCACCTTCTGTGCAGTAATGATATATACCATACATTACGCAGTTATGCGCTTCCATAAAAAAGCGCACACTAAGGTAATCTGCGAGTGTCTTTTCGTATCTCCATAACTCAGCCCCTTTCATACTTAGGAAAGGGGTTTAGGTAACTTACTACATACAAAAGGGTCCTTTCGAAGCCATTACATTCTTTCCAGCCCATATCAACACAAAATCGCTTTAGGGCGTCTATCTGTTAAAAAACAATAACCGTCATATGGCAAGCTTGCATTCCCTTTAATCACGACCAGAATAGCGTGTCTCCACCTCCAGCCTGCCCAGCGATGCCACTTTCCATTCCATCACCCATCGCTTGGTGCCCATTGCGCAGCTCCAACCTTGGCATCACGTTGCCTGCCCAGGTCAATTTTTTTCTCCTATTAATGTCAACTAGGATACTTGTATTTATTCACCGACACACTCTGCTGACTTCGTATACCTTCATTTTACATCTACCATTGCCTGGTTTTTAAGTGTTAAACGTAATGTTCACGACGAATACAGTTGTAGGACAAAAATACGTCGCATAGGGTACAATGGTTCTTAGAAGGCACGACTGCTTTGTTTACAGCGATGTTAGCCATCGAATCTTTTTGCTGTTTACAAACACACGCCCCGAGCGGCTTCCGGTACTGCCCACCGACGTAGCCTGCTAAACGTATTGGCTATGACGAGTAGCCCGAGTATATGGCGAAACAACAGCCCGTAGATTTTCAACACTTTTCCTTGTGCATTCCCACAATTGAGGAAGTAAACGTCGCCCTAAGCTGAACACATTTCTACGAGGCAAAATACATCTGAAAATGTAGAAAGCGGCTTCCCGTACGCTGAAGCAACTTAGCCCTGCCTTCGTAAACAAGCCTATTCCTCCTGACAAACCTGGCGCCGCAATAACGCGTTTCATAAACAAACGCTCTGTCTGACCTTTTGTGAACTGAAGTTTTTCGGGACGCCGCTTATCCATCCTTTGCGAAGCGGATCCATATGTGAAACACACCTACACACACGAGCCCATGCGCGAAGCCACCAAAGTTCGTCCATCAAAGACCCGTTGTCTAGAAGAATATTTGCCCTATGGTGTGTTTCTTTGCGCTTTTACGTTCGTGTGCTGCGTGTAGTCTTACCTATTAACGTGTAACTTGTAGTCCCGATTGTACATGCAATTGTTCATTTGATTTCTAAGCCTTTTTGTTATGAATGCGTAGATCATGAATACGCCTGCTCATATAAATATTTGCATATAAGTATGCCCCTCCTACTTTGGGCCGGCAAACTCGACCCGCAGTATCAGGAAATAAATAAATAAATACATGGCGCCACACGCACACTGTGGCCAATAAGTGTAGGAAGCCAGTTCGGCGGTGTTACACAAAGAATAAGTTTTATTTGTAAACAACCTGCATATCTCTCAAGCCTGTAATCTGGCATAAATGGCGGAAACGTACAAAGGGACGTACCCAGCGAATTTCATTGAGATTGATTGAACTCGAAAAATCAAACAACCGAAAATTAAAAATGAAATGCCTTTGAATTTCTGCACAATACACCGTTCTATTTCCCTCTTTCATTCCTGCTTAGTGTTACAGCAATATCCTGGATGAAAGTAGCAATGAATCAAACCCACAACCTGAGCGGGAACATCATTTAAATAAGCGCGCAAAGAATAGAAGGGCAAAGAGATATTTTGGGGAAAGCGCAACGATGTCGCTTCATGGCGCTCATTCTCCTTGTCCACACCAAAAGAGAAGGAATTCCGTGGCCGGCTACGAGGAGTGCGCTATTTTCTTGTCACGTAGTGGCCAAGAGGCCCCAGATTGCTGGTGCCGCTAAACAAACGCGCAGTGGTTTTTGATTGAGCCGGCGCCACGTCGCTAGCCAGACTCGATGAATGCGGCGCGCGTGGTCACATCCTTGGGTTCCCCTCTCAAGGGCAGCTGGAACGATTTATATTTACACACGCCGCGGCTCGGCAGAATCAGCGCGAGCTGTTTTTCAAGAAGAAACCTTGACAACGTCTACCAAATACAAAAAAAAAACAGAGCTAGGCCTGAAAAAGCGGGTGTGCGGGGCCTTGTCAAGAGCCAAGCAAAAGTTCTTGTCGCAACAACAGAGTTGTGCAGAGCAAGCCCACGCTCCCAACAACGCTAGCTTTCGTTGGCACAGATCATCGTTACACAGACTAGTGTCCTTGCGTCAATGCTTTTCGTCCACGCACTAATGCTGGACTCGATACGCTTATCGGCATTGCACGAAAGCCAGATGCACTTCTTCAGCGTTTACAATCGCACTCAGCGAGTCAAGTTATTATTTATTCGTTCATTTTTTAATTCGCCTCACTTATTTGCGGGCCTTCTGCTGCTTGCCCCGCCATCCCTCTCTAGAGTTTTCTCACATTACATAAAGGAAACAAGGTGACATTTAAGGGCTCGTTTTTCTTTGTTAGACACAATATTAATGAGAACTAACAGACAATAATGCCAAGGAAAGTATAGGGGGTGTTATTTCTAGTAATTAGAATATAAATGTGAAGAAAGTAAAGTGGACGAAAAGATAACTTGCCGCCGGCTACGTGACGCCAACAGGCAGAAAAAGAGTGTTTCACACTCGCCGCCATGGCTGCGACCGGCGCTGACTAACACTCCTAGGTCTAAATGTACATATATACCCCATAAAGTGGACGAGAGGATGACCGCCGCCGTAGCTCAGTGGCAGAGCATTGGACGCGTTATTCGAAGGTCGCAGGTTCGGTCCCTGCAGGCGGCAAGTTATCTTTTCGCCACTTTACTTTCTTCACATTTATATTCTAATTACTAGAAATAACACCCCCTATACTTACCTTGGCATTATTGTTAGTTTTCATTACTATTGTGTCTCGCATTACATGGTGACATAACATTTTTCGACAATTATTTGCTGAAGAAATACCTGCATGTTTATCCAGGTGATGTTGACTCAGCGGATGATACTCTTATAAAAAAAGAACCGGCACATTAACTGAATACGAACCGTTTACTTGTCACAAAAAGCACTAACCTCTTAACAAGTGAAGGTAGCAAAATGCAGGTTAGTGATATTCGCTACCTATTTTGAAAGTAAATAGCGCTGACTCGAATGGTTAGTCCGTAATGAAATTGTTAGTAACCATATTAACTCTAGTGGACTAAAATCAGCCAATTAGAGGTCTACGGCTATTTTTTATGTGTGCGTGTGCATTGCCATATCACAATGATTTTATTACAAAAGTATATACAGCAGAAAATACGAATGATTCTATTGCAAAATCATATACATGATAAAATACCAAGTGGCATTTTCCGCGTACATTATTAATGGCGGCTAATTGCTTCATATAATTACCATGGTAAGTACGCATCACAGCAACATACATATAGGCATGAAGGGATCACATACGAGAACACACACGCAAACGCACACACAGAATATCAAGACTTCTACGTAGCCGGGATCTACTCTAAGAGCAGTTTCAACACTAAGCCGAAAAGGACTAAAATGGGGTATGGCATTGGTCCTTCAGGAGACCAAATGGGCTGCCACAGATTTTGAACAATGTTTGGACCAACGGCGGGAGTAACTGCAGGGGTTCAACTTTTACTATCTAGCAGTTACTCCAGTTGGTTTAAACGTTCGTCTCGTAGAATGTTCCAGAGGGACTAATAGTTGAGCCGTGTGGACTAACCGAGAAAAGAAAAGGAAGGCGATTCTTCGCTATGTCGGCGTAATTCTTGGTATTTCTAACCAGGGTGTCCGAACGAAATGTTTTTTGTTTCGGTTTTATTTCTTGCCACCGCAAAAAGTTCCGTTCGTTTCTCTTCCTTATCGAAAAAAAAAATGTTCCGTAGCGATCGTAATGGTTTTTTTATCATAAAAAAAAGGTAATCATAAAAAAAAAACATTGGATTTCTGATGCAGTTACTTGCCCTCCTCTTAAGAAAGTTGGACAAGGGTAAAACACGTTCTTCAGATGAGCGGAAGTAACTGTATCCCGAATTCCTAACAACTAGCATAAGCCAGTATTAATTTCAAAGTCATAGTATTTATTTTCTCAAAAAACAAATACGAATTCTTTTAGTGGGCTCAATGCTTTGTATCAAGGAAGTGAGCACGATCTCAGAAGCAGCACGTCATTGAGTGTACTCTCTGATGTGCGAGACCACTGTTCTAATAATAAAAAAGATCGCCAGGCCTGCGCGGAACACGCAGCACAGTCACAGCGAAAGCTGGAAGAGCGGACTTTGTAGAACCCATTGTAGAGTCTCTTGGGACAACTAATACAAGTACACATGCAAGGTACCCACTACGCCATAAATCATCGCAATTTTTCTGAAGTAGCGAAGTTTCCAGTATGCCATTTTTCGTCATTCTTCGGAGAATCGTGGTACCCGCTACACATCTGTAAGGCATTATGTGCACTTTGTGCTGTGGCTGATGATGATGAAGCATTATGGCTGGGCACTTTGCGGTAAGTGGGAAGCAGTGTTGCGGAATGGGTGCCTGCCTTCCATTCCGGTTCCATTCCGGGGAATTAGAACTTGCCGCAATTCCATTCCTTTCAATTCCTCGAAATGAAAAAAGTTAGCCCATTCGGACTCTGGGAATGGCTGGGCAGCTCAATTCCATTCGTGCAGTTCTTCAGCGTAGGAAAGGCATCTTGATAATTTTATGGAGTTAAGAATGAACGCCCCATAGAGCTGATGTCATCAGATGCATTAAGAACAGCAAAAGTACGCAAAACACGTTACGAAGGTCGAGGGATAGTAGCTTGGTGACATATCTTGTGGAGTACAACCACCCTACTAATTCCCATAGCGGCAGTTCGCCCGCTACCTATAGTATTTGCATGGTCAGCGTGTTCGAACGAATGGTGGTGTTTTAGTACTGTTTAAGCTTAAATGTGTTAATGCTAAAATGACGACATAGCGTATTTTTTGCTGAAAAAAGTAGTATTCAAGAAGACTAGTTTTGCCACGCGTCTGGAGCGGTCGGGAATATGGAGAAAACTGAGATTTCGTTAATGTGGAAGAAAACCCTCTAGATCTGCTGGTATTAGTTGGAACAGTGCACGGCTCTGGCACCTTCTGCGTCTGCATCGAATACAGAACGCTGGGAGCGTCAGCACTCACGCTTGCCAAGCGCGCCTCGCAAGCATGGATGGGGTGAGGAGAACTTTCTGTGTTCACCTGTGTCTTCCTTGTCGCAAAGGTTATTTACGTGTGTCAGGTACTAAGCTGCTCGTGAGATAAGGCACAGAGTATTCGCCACTTTCGTGTTGGGGTATCAATGGAAACCAACGCGCAGAAATAATTTGATTTCTCTCTTCTGTGTCTGCTGGGATAATGCATGTGTTTGTATACTAACTTATGCCTCGGTTTGTAGTAGGCGCGTTGCTTATAAATGTACCATGCCTGTAATTAGCCAAGCCATTTTAAAAATACTGTTTTATTGTTAATTTAGAGGCTCTGACTTACTAATGTTTGAAGCTTGAAAAACAGGACGCGGACGACAATGTACTATATTTTCGGAAAAAGCCGCAATTCTATTTCCATTACATTCCGTGCAAAAAGCGCTTAATTCCATTCCCATTCCATTCCTCCAAGCGTTGTCCCCATTCCATTCGGGGGTCGCCAAAATGTGGAATGATTACGGGGTTATTACAATTCTGGTGGGCCAACTCCGCAGCACTGGTGGGAAGCATTAAAGCACTCTTTGAGCTATTAGCATTCTCTGATGACTGGATGTTATTTTCCTCTTCTGCCAGGCTATATTACATATGTTAACGCGATTCCTTGCCCGACATGAAGCCTGTATAGAGTGTTTTTGTGAAGGAGTCACAAGCACCAGCGTGGCACTCTGGTAGAAGACCCGACTGCCACGCAGAGGGCGCGGGTTAAAATCCCATCCCATCCTAGAAATTTGTTTCTCATTAAATTTTTTTTTATATCACGCGATAGCGGTCACGGACACCAGCGGCGGCGGCGGACAACTATGGTGCCAAAGTCAGCTGTTGTGATCTCATAACAGCTTTCGCTGTAACAAACTTCAGCTCTGACAATGCCCTCTCCACTTTGGCCTGCGTAACAGACGCGCGAAAGTCCACTTGCGGTAATATAAACATCTCTGGTTGCCACTGTTTTCATTTCTCGCGCAATTTCAAGATATCTTTGCTTGCGAATTCCTGCCTGAGGTACGCGCTAATACTGTACCCTGAGATATGCATAATTGCTCACGTTGTATGAGCTCAGTTGTTCCGGATCGCGAAGCTTTCTCGTGAACCGAAAAACGATTGAAAAAATTTCGGTTTCACTCCGGAACGAAATAATAGATAAAGTTTCGGTTACGTTTTCGTGCAGGTTTAAAATATCGTTTGTTTCATTTTCGTTTTTTGTTCCGTTCCGACACACTGTTTCCAACTGAATCAGCATTGAATGATGCAGTATTTGTGGCGCGTGCACAAACATACAACCACACACAACCATTGCAATGTAAAACACCACACATACCAACTGCCCGCGCTACACAGCCGCAAACCAACCATCGGCTATATTAGGTACAGTATCTTGACTCCCATGTGGTGCCGGTGGCAGAATTCTGTTCGGCGTAATAAAACAAGCATTGGCAGCGTACGTGTAAACTTACGCGTGCTCATTGGTAGCACCGCGACACACCGATCTTTTAATATGAGCCCGCCGGATGTTTAACTCCCTTTCAGTCTGCGAATTCGAATTATCAGCTGGCACTCTATCGTGTCGGCCGCATCAGCGCAATGCTGGTGCGCAACTCCGTAAAGTACACTTATGCCCACACAAACATAGAAGCGATGAAGTCAGGCGCCCCGCCGATGCCGGCTTCTTGCCGAGAACGTCGCTAGGCCTTTACAAGGAGCTCGGATATGAGTTAAACGACCGCTGGCGATCACAACATGCGTCTCCTGGGCAGTTTTCGTCGTCGTTATTTTACACACACATGAAAAATAGATGTCCACTTTCCGCGGCGTCTTACGGAGTAATGTAGATATATGTATACCTAAACGACGAGCCGGCTCGCACGCACGGTTTTTTCACCGTGCTCGTAAGTCGCTCGCTGTACACCGCCGGCTGCACGTTGATTCGTATCGGCGCTCGCCTTCACGCTCGATGTTTGACAACAGTTGTGGCATGTAGAGAAAGACACAGTTTGAACTGTACTTTATTCCAGAAGTCTATATCCTCTGTGAAACAAATTATACGCAACGTTTCTTTCACCTGCACCGGCAACGCACTCACACCGGCTGCCGGCCGGCTTGGTGCCGTCGACGTTGCAAAGCTTACTTCGTATTGATTCGTAGTTGTAGCCGGTGGCTCTGCGGGAATACAACCGCGGACTAAGAGCTTACTTTTGTTAGCGCTGGCAGTATTCTTCGTAGTTCTTCCCAATTCGCCACATTGAAGCGAGTTATCCGCGGTGTCCGGGCTTGAAGGCTTGCACTTGTTTGGGTCCGGCAGCTCGATAGGAAAGAAACGTGGGTGAGCGCGCTTGCTCGCTGTGTGCGCCGGCGCGAGTTGAACTTCACTCTCAAAATGATAACAGCTTCTATTCGTTGTAATAGCAAGGTCGTTCCAAATAGGTCGCGAAGTTTCGGGCGAAAAGCGGTTCATAATCTATTGCCAACGGCCCCAGCTAGAGCGCTTATGGGTGCTGCAATTGAAGCGCGACTATGTTTGGAGGGAACAAACAGCGTGAAACCAAGTTTTATTCAAGGGCGAAGCAATCGTTATATTTTACAAATGACATTTATTTCCCCAACAATAATATGTATATTCCATGTGCAAATAATTTATGACAGTGTTTAATTATTACGAAAAACCTTTTTCTTGCGCCCTCTGAGAGGCACACGCCATTACTATCCAGTGCCGCAGCAGCTCTTGCGGTGCTTGGAAATGAACGCTCGTAAAGTTCGTCTGCGACGACACGCCCCCTCACGTGTTCTGGTGTTTCGCACTTGCATGCGTTCTCTGAATTATTGTGGCGACAATTGCATTTTTTCCTGTGCGCGGAGTTGCACTGTGCGTTTCATCGTTGGTGAACGCGTTGATTACGGTGCTGAACGGGCACCGGTACGACGCGACCATCATTTAATGCCGAATGCTTTCCTCGGTACTCGCGGTAGCGATGTGGTGTTCAAGGATGCAATAGCAACACGCCTGGCGACCCATCTCTTCTAGATAAGACACCGGGGCAACGATTCGCAGTAGTGTGCTTGGTGGAATATCATGGATCGGTATTCCTGCTGCCCGGTTTCATTCGTAAACACGCAGTGCCTACTCTATTTCCTGTTATCGGTGAGCACATCGCCAAGTTGTCTGTCGCGCTACAATTCGCATGCCTGCATACATTACACGCAGGGTTAATTTAGCGGAGCATAAGGCAAAACATAGTTCGCGTAGTGTACGCACTTTTTTGTATTTATTACGACAATTGTTGCTCATTTTGCAGGGTGCGATAAAATTCCACCATTGTGACCAGTTAATAAAACTGAAATATGATAACTTTGGCGTGAACAGGCGTCATTTCTTCTCGTTAGAACTGAAGTACACAAGCAATGTGCTCTTTAAGGGCCCTGCGCATGTGCGAAGCCAATAAGCGACGCTGCAAACAAGAATGGTACGCAGCTGCTTACTTCAATCCCGCTGTGGAAAATGACACGAACGCAGAATAAGAGCTCCAAGAATAAGGTTTCCGGGTAAAACCAAGGCGAATTAAACGGCGGCACACTTAAACACCACTTATTAGTCACGAGTCGATATTACAGAAGGACGTGTTGTTGGGCGAGTTGGTGCTTGCTGAGTGACATACTGCAGCGCTGAACAACACACACCACAAAGTAAGGAACACAAACCGACAGGGACAGGCGCTACTCACAACTTTATTGCAGACTACAAGATTGTCGCACATATATAATCATCCCAATGCGCAAACGCAACATCACAAACCATAGGGGGCGTATCATATCAAATATTTGAAAAAAAATTATGTTCCGCATTGTACAGAAAGACCGACGTTTGACTGACGCAATCATCATTCTTCTATTTTATATAGAAAGCCTCGAGAAGTTCACGCGCTGTTTTATCGTGGCTTCTGCCCAGAATCCTCACGTCACTAAATCTCGGCACAAAAGAGCAGGTCTTACAATGCGCCGAAAGGTGCGCAGTAGGGGTGTGCGAATATCAAATTTTTCGAATACGAATCGAATACGAATATCCGTCTTCGAATATCGAATCGAATATCGAATATCAAAGGAAAAATGCCTCCACAGTAACGATATTTTATTTAACATGTAGCTATTTGAAAAAAAAAAAAAAAAAACATTAACAGCCTGACTGGCAACACAATACACACTGCTATCTCCAGAACACAATGTCCAGGCTAGCACAATGCACATCACAACACAGGCAAATATCACGGCACAATGAAAGTAATGACTAGATGTTATCATGAAGAAATACGAGTTGCTCCACATGATCACGCAGCAGGCGCTCCCTTCTAACAGAGACAACCCCCCCCCCTGCCACTGAAAAGGCACGCTCGCTTGGAACAGAAGTGGCTGGTATAGGGAGGTACAAGGGGCAAAGCTTTGCCAGACTGGGGTATCTGAAGGTGCCTACAGTCTGCCACCAGTCACATGGGTCACTGTCTTTCTTCAGAAGTGGTCCCGCATAGTGAACGAGTGGTAGTGCGGCACGTTACGGCCGCATAATATTGAAAATGTACGGTTGCATGATCGCCAACAGCGCTGCACGTCGGAGATGCACCAGCAATAAATGATACGTATTGGGGCGCTCGTTGCAGGCAGATATCGTGCCTCCGTGTACTTACGACGTTTATCGCTCCTCTCGGCAACATTTTTAGCGATACGAACGCAGCAGAAATGTGGAAGACGAGTTATTTTATGCATGATAATCGAATCGCATATTCGAATTTTTCGAATATTCGAAGTTATCGATTATTCGAAACTTTTCGAATACACGATTTTCGAATCGAATACGAATATTTCGAATGTAATATTCGACGAATATTCGAAACTTTCGAATATTCGCACACCCCTAGTGCGCAGTAATATCCTTGTTTAGATTGTTTGCATGTTCCCTCATGCGGTCATTGACACATCTGCCCGTTTGTCCCACATACACTCGGTGTGCTACGGGGGTGGTGTATGAACTCCCACTAACTTGTGGCAAGTCCTATGTAGGACAAACGGGCAGATGTGTTAATGACCGCATGAACGAACATGCAAACAATCTAAACAAGGATATTACAGCGCACCTTTCGGCGCATTGTAAGACCTGCTCTTGTGTATCGAGATTTAGTGACGTGAGGATTCTGGGCAGAAGCCACGATAAAACAGCGCGTGAACTTCTCGAGGCTTTCTATATGAAAGAGAAGAATGATGATTGCGTCAGTAAAACGTCGGTCTTTGTGTACAATGCGGAACATATTTTTTTTTTCAAATCTTTGATATGATACGCCCCCTATGGTTTGTGATGCTGCGTTTGCGCATTGGGATGCTTATATATGTGCCACAATCTTGTAGTCTGCATTAAAGTTGTGAGTAGCGCCTGTCCCTGTCGGTTTGTGTTCCTTACTTTGTGGTGTGTGTTGTTTAGCGCTGCAATATGTCACTCAGCGAGTCGATATTAGTTTAGCTACCGTTGGCTTCAAGCGCACTCGCCAAGGAATTGCCGGCTAGCCGTAGCGCGAGTCATTAGCGATCAGGGGCCTAAGAAAACTATTTTGATGTCGAATTTCGCGCTAGTGCCAACAAAATGACACCACTTTTTTTACCGAATATTGCGTCATATCCGCTTTATTTTTCCTTCCGCCGGAAGGGATCCCTCCTCACACAGACGGCGCTGAGCCCCATCAGCAGCTGATGAGCAGCCATATTCTGAACGCATGGGCTTCTATGGAGGCTTCGCTACCAGTTGGTAACAGTGCTTCGCTTTCACTCTGGACGCGTACAACCCATATAACTCGTAACCCTGCTAGTCGACAGGGCCGACAAGTGCACAGCGGCAGCAGGCGATCGGTACACTCCCCGCCGGTCCCTTTTTTGCCGGGCGTTTGCGCACGACACGCACGTTCTCGCAATTACACCGTGTTGGACGAACCGTTTATCCACTGGTTTAACGATTGCAGTCAGTACAACTTTGCCGAATGTCGGCTTAGAATGGGCTATTTCTGCTCCTACTTTGGGAGTACTCGTTAGCAGCAGGGGTCGGAACGGAACGAAAAACAAAAAAAAAAACGATATCTTTGACCGGAAGGAAAACGTACCCGAAATTTTATTATTTCGTTCCGTAGTGAAACCGAATTTTTTTAAAATCGTGTTTCGGTTCACGATAAAACTTGCCAATCCGGAACAACTGAGGTCATGCAACGTGAGCAATTCTGCACATCTCAGAGTACAGTATTAGCGCGTACCTCAGGCAGGAATTCCAAAGCAAAGATATGTTGAAATTGTGCGAAAAACAAGAACAGTGGCAACCAGAGATGTTTATATTACCGCAAGTGGACTTTTGCGCGCCTGTCACGCAGGCCAGCGTGGAGAGGGCATTCTCGGTGCTGAAGTTTGCTACAGCAAAAGCTGCTATGAGATCACAACAGCCGATTTTGGCGCCATAGTTGTCCGCCTCCGCCGGTGTCCGTAACCAGTACCGCGTGAAATAAGAAAAAATGAAATGAGAAACAACTTTCAAGGATCAGGTGGGATTTTAACCCGCGCCCTGTGCGTGGCAGTCGAGTATTCCACCACAGTGTCACGCTGGTGCTTGTAACGTCTCCGCAAAAATACTATATACAGGCGTCATGTCGGCCAAGGAATCATGTTAACATATCTTATATAGCGCGGCAGAAGAGTGAAATAGCAACCTGGCGTCACACAATGCGAATTGCTCAAGTAGTCAGTCGTTGAATGCTTTCAAACCGTTACAAAGGGCTCAGCCATAATTCTTCATCGTCATTAGCCACAGCACAAAGTGCACATAATGCCTCACAGATGTGTAGCAGGTACTACGATTCTCCGAAGAATCAGGAAAATTGCATAGTGGGTGCTTTGCTACTACAGAAATATTATGATGATTTATGGCGCAGTGGGTACTTTGCATGTGTACTTGTATTAGTTTCCCCAAAAGAGTATAGAATGGGCTTTAGAAAGGCCGCTGTTCCAGCTTACGCTGTGATTGTGCTGCGTGTTCCGCGCAGGACTGGCGAAGTTTTTGTCAGACCAGCGGTCTCGCACATAGAGTGCACTCAGTGACGTGCTGATATTTGGATCGTGCTCACTCCCTTGACACAAAGCATTCAGCCCGCTAAAAAAAGTCGTAACTCACTTTTGAGAAAATAAATACTATTACTTTGAAGGGTATAGTACTTGTTTGTGCTAATTGGTAGGAATTCGTGGTACAGTTTCTTCCACTCCTCTGAAATAATACGTTCTGGCAGGATAGTTGGTTCATAGCGATAAACTTTCTTAAACTGCGCGAGAAGACGAGGACACAAGTAAGAAAAACATTAGTGTTTCTGAATGTTTTTCTCACTTGTGTACTCGGCTTCTCGCACAGTTTAAGAAGACTCCTCTGAAGAACGTGGAAAGAACGTGTTTTACCCCTGTCCCACTTTCTTAATTAAGAGGAGGTCAAGTAAGTATATCACAAATCCAATGTTTTTTATGATTACCTTAACTTCCAATTGTTGCATAAAGAAAAACGTTACGAACCGTTACGGAACATTTTTTTTCCTTTCGGAACAGAAACGGAACGGAACTTTTTGCGGTGGAACGAAACTAAAACCGAGACGAAACACATTTCGCTCCGACACCCTGGTTAGCAGCCACGGAATTTAGAAGAATGATTGATGTTTTCTACAAATCATCGTGTGCCTTTCGATTTGCTTATCTCTGTGCCAGCGCCTAGCACGAAACATTTATTCGAAGGTAATAAATAAAATTAAACATTGTTCAAATTTTGCTAAGGACTGTCATGAATATGGCAAAACATACTGCGGCATCTACGAAAGATCTGGCTTAGGAGTTACCTCGTTAAAAACACTCAGAAAGCTTCCCATGGTTAGTAACGTCACAAGTTATAAGCTTTACTAGCTGCTGGCTAGTAAAAGGTTGCCGCGAAGGCAGTAAAATGCGCTCGAAACTAGTAAATACATTTGTTTACTAACTGTGTGCTAACTTTTTTCAGTCATTATATATATATATATACAGGTTGTCCCACATAACTTGAGTCAAGACTTTGAAAATGAAATGCACTTCAGAGGCAAATTGAACCAAACGTATACTACTCGCACTAGCCTACAGATACTCAGGCTATTTTTTTATTTTCCACTAAACTAATTAGTTAATTATTTTTAATTATTTAACTTTTTTAATTATTGGCTGAATACCAAAAATATGGACACTGAGCTGTAGAGCACTTTTAGAAACCACGGACTGAATTGAATTGGTGCGACTAAGAAATGCCCCGCATTAAAAAAAAAAGTCTCCTCATGCCGTTCGCCTGCCCACCGCCACCCGTGACTAGCTTCACGTCGTCGCCTCCTTTTACGCATCTAAAGTTCAAAAGCGACAATAACGCTATTTTCTTGTTTTATTTATTCGTCTTCGACGCTCATCTCGGCAGCGCTCGACCAGCAGCGTGCATTTGCACCGCCATTCAACGAAAGACGGACGCCCAAACATCGGCCACTTTCAAAGCACCCTGTCGCTGCCCCGTGGCAGCCGCGGGCGACCTCGTTCAACGGTTGCGCGCTTGAGAGCAGCGCTATAGCAGTGCGCTCGCGGTCCGTCACGTGGCCTCTTTCCAAATTTCGCGGGCTTTCTTTACAACGCGGAAAAATTAACGGCACACCGCGAGACGTATCGTACAGGAAGCAATTCAGTGCGTGGTTTCTAAAAGTGCTCTACAGCTCAGTGTTCATATCTTGAGTTTTCAGCCATTAAATAAAAAAGTTAATTATTTAAAAATAATTAACTAATTAGTTTAGTGAAAAATAAGAAATAGCTTGAGTATCTATAGGCTAGTGCGAGTAGTATACGTTTGGTCCAATTTGCCTGTGAAATGCCTTTCATTTTCAAAGTCTTGGCTCAAGTTATGTGGGACAACCTGTATATATATATATATATATATATATATATATATATATATATATATATATATATATATATGTGTGTGTGTGTGTGTGTGTGTGTGTGTGTGTGTGTGTGTGTGTGTGTGTGTGCGCGCGCGCGCGCGCGCTCTTGCAAATGCTGACAAACACCGCGCCATGTCACGGTTTTTCCAATGGCTTATTTACACGATTAAGAACGTGTCCACACGCTATCAAAAGAGCTGAAATGGAATAATGCAATAATTAAGAAATAGGGTATTTAATGCTACCATGTCCAGGAATCGCCACAAACATGCGCGTTTTTCATGGGAGAGAGTCGTTTTTCGCGAATAAATAAGCATAGAAGCCATATTTCGAAATATTTCCGAGGGTTCCATGCGCTTATCCCGACATCTCATGGAAGCAGTAAATTACTTACAGCCCAACTGCGGCCGAATTTTGAAGTATGGGAGTCTATGGAAACGTCCAAATCTTGGTTGCCTTTCTGGCCACTAAAAAGCTATTTGCGATGAAACTATTGCATCGATTGGTATATTCGTGTGAATTTACCAACTTCAATGATTCAGCTTTCAGCTGGTTGCAGCAGCAGCTCACGCAATGGCAAAAAACGCTCCAAGATCGCGTTTTCATAAGGAGGTCGCGGAATTCATTGCAGTATATATATAAACCCTATTTTTGTCCGCAGGAGCCCGCCGAAGCGATGCCGAGCGCGTTGAACGACGAGCGATCAAAATCGCCGATACCTCGATCGCGAGTTGGTAGCTTCGAAGCCGGCTGCGCCTCTTTTTTTTTCTTTTTTTTTTATCGCCTCGTTGCGTCTTAGTGTCGCAGTTAGGGTTCTTGTTTTGTTTCTTTCTATATGCCCGAAACTTCCCGTACAAAAAATAACTGGTTCCATGGTTTCGTAGAATATTAACATGTTTCCAAACGCCTTTCTCATGTAGATATAAAGTATTTTAAACAATAAACGCTGATATCGTGTTTTCAAAGTTGATTTATTTCTTAAGGGAAATGTTAACAATGATAATATTTGGGGTTTAACATCCCAAAACCACGATATGATTATGAGAGACGCCACACTGGAGGGCTCCGGAAATTTCGCCTACCTGGGGTTCTTTAACGTGCACCTAAATTAAAGTACACGGGCCTCATACATTTTCGCCTTCATCAAAAATGCAGCCGCCACAGCCGGGATTCGATCCCGCGAGCTTCGGGTCAGCAGTCGAGCGCCATAACCACTAGACCACCGTGGCGGGGCGAAACAGAGGTCAAGAGGTATCTTTTGCCTAGTACATATTCTGTTAACTACGGCATTAGCGACGTTTTACAGCGAAAGCTGTTATGAGATCACAACAAGGGCCGTTTTTGGCGCCGTAGTTGTCCGCCGCCGCCGCCGGTGTCCGTAACCGCGCGAAATAAGAAAAAAGAAACAAAGTAAGAAAAAATATCCAGAATAGAACGAGGTTCGAACCTGGGTCCTCTGCCTGGGAGCCCAGTATTCTACCTCAGAGCCATGCCGGTGCTTGAAGCTGCTTTGCAGAAAGACCGTGTACAGGCTTCATGTTGGGAAGGAATCCTATTAACATAATAATAATACCTGGGATTTAACGTCCCATAACCACGATATGATTATGAGAGACGCCGTAGTGGAGGGCTCCGGAAATTTCGACCACCTGGGGTTCTTTAACGTGCACCTAAATCTAAGTACACGAGCCTCAAACATTTTCGCCTCCATCGAAAATGCAGCCGCCACAGCCGGGATTCGATCCCGCGAGCTTCGGGTCAACAGTCGAGCGCCATAACCACTAGACCACCGTGGCGGGGCGGTTCCCGGGCATGTAGCACGAGAAATAAAGGCGACAAGCCTGGGCCACCGCAGTAAGCAAAATCAACTTTGTCCTAGCTGCCAGCGCTGTCTCGTCTTCTGTTTTGGCTGTCTCAGTTCGTTGCTTTCGTTCGTTTCGACTACCTGAATCAGTACGTAGCGCGGCGCATGCACGCAGCGACTAGTAATGATTACTCGCTGCCTTCTCGCATTTTGAAAGTCCAGTTACGGTTGTAGGCGAAACAACATTTTGTTTTGATTCCCCTTGTTCGTGAGACCTACCCGTCGCTGTCGAACGTTCACACTCGCGTTATACCGCGGTCAGCGTTGCGCGGGTGCATAACGCGGGTGCATGTGAGGGTGCATAACAAAACAGTCCAACGTACAGGAAGCGAAAGATGAAGTGAGAATGTAACAGAAGACGCGAAAATTGCCGGGGCCATTCATACCTGATAAAGCGAGGTTTGTACCACTGATCGTAAGATACACAGATAAGTAAATTAATGTATTTCATCGCTTTCGCATTACGTATATACCCGATTTTAACGCATTTAGGCGCTAGAGAACGAAGGTGGGAGGGCTTGCCTCGAACTCGATGTCGTGCGATGCTCGCTTGTACTTGCGAGTTGCAGCGCGCCGGAATAACTCCAACTTTTTTTTGCATTGTACCCGCTTTGATGAGCATCCTACTTTTTTTTGAAGCGTGGATTGGCGGAAGAAGCTTCCCAGGCCCTTCATTTTCAGGAAACCGTGCCTCGACACCAACAAAGTGAGGAAGTGCCTGGGAACCTCCGGAATGCGCTCTCGTATGTACATGCATGAACCGATTTGGTTTCCCATGCAACCTATGTAGCTATTTTCTGGCTCCCAGGCCGTTTAACGCAATGCCTTAGAGTCGTTTCCGATGCAAAGTCAAACAGCGCAAAGAGCGAGAAAAAACAAGCGCGTCAACCAAAAAGCAAGGGCAGAGAAGCAGAGGCCAAGAAAAGGGCGCAACCACAGAACGCGGAACGAAGATGGCGCGCCACGAGAACCTGATCGCCGCAGCATGGAGCGCGCGCCGGACTCTAGAGTGAGAAATTGGCCGCCGTCGCTGGCTGCGCGCACCCAGCCAACCTCGGCGCACGCGACCTGACGTGCCGAACACGCCATATCTAGGCCTTATGGTGAACGCGCGAGCGCGTGGGCGCGCTTTGCAGAGCGCCACTGCCGCCAGCACGGCCGCGCATCGAAGCAAACCTGCGCACGCGCGTCAGTGCCTGCGGGCGTGGCTTCGTGTCGTCTGCTGCATTGCTGGTCGCGCAGAGCTTGTATTGCCGTTCGAGAAACTTCGCTTGCAGTGTCACGTATTAGCTGCAGCGAATAGCCTTTCGTTTTAGCGTCGCGACGTGGAGACCAGCAGGTTTAGCACGCTAGCGAAATGAACTTAATGACAGCATTTCTTTAAAAAATACAGTTTTGTAGCTATGAAATTACCTAATAAAAAGTTAATTTCGCGTAAGAAGTGTCAGCAAATTCTTGATTTTTTAAGCATAATTCACAAGGCAACACTAGCATAAACATGTTCGTGTCTGCTCGGCTGAGCATAGCGAGTATGGGAGTTTCGCGTGCATTTTTACAGGGAACGTCTTAAGAGTTCTTTTGCGGTCTTGAACACAGGTGTGAGCGGTATCATCCGATAATGTACAAAACAGTCGGAATTTCGAATGTTCACGTTGAAAGAGATTAATAACTATAGTGAAAATGCCTTGCGTATAACTCAGTGAAATAGAAAGTTTACTTACGTGTTTTATAAACACTACTATCTAGTTCTTTCTCGGGTGAAAAATAAAATCACACAGTAGCGAGATGAAACAAACGAGAATAGATGGATAGTTTATCCCAGAACGAAAATGGCTAAGACCGACTTGTTGAAAACAATCACGCCATGCAAGTAGTTTAGAATACAAGTATAGTAGCTGTAACTTATACAAAAGCAGGTTGCGGCACACTTTGTCGAAGGCTCCTGAAAAGTCTAAAAATGTATACTCAGCTAGAGATGAAAGATCGAGGATGGCATGAAGACGGTGAGTAAAACATATAGGTTGAGTTTCGCACAGCAATGTCTTACGGTGAAGAGGAAAAAAGGAATTCCATTCAAGGAAAGATGCAAGACTCGAAAACAAAATACACTCTAAGAAAAAATGGAGTATTCCTGGACTATTTCTGCCACACAACAATAATCGTCATCCACCTCGCATACTTTCTTCGCGTTATCACCGCGGTCGCGGCATTTTCCAGTCACGAACGGCGCGCGCATTATCAACGTGGCATAGCATTCTTGATAGGAAAGTGACGAGGGCCGGGTTTTCAAGAAAGGAAACGCGAGCAAGCCGGATGACGATTATTGTTGTGTGGCAGAAATACTCCCCAAAAGTGTACGTTCCACGATTTCACATGGAAATGGGGCGATAATTTAGAGGCGAGTGCCAGACTTGTGAACCGATCACTGGGGAGGGAGCTGTTTTCAAGGGATTGCTTAAACATTTGATTAAATTATTGATGATTTTTAGAAACCTCGGAGTAACGAAATCGCACCCAGGTGAGGAGGATGCCTCTAGGTTTTTAATAGGTTGGACCACGCCATCGTTAATTAATAATAATGGGAAACATCACTACAAAATCAAAAGGTTTATTATAAGGAGTGCTTTTGCTAGTAGTTCTAGAAAAGTTGTGCGCATGGACTTCGCATTGCGCATCAGGTAAAGCGTTTCCTGCAGACTGATTGCGTTCTCACTTCTGGGATTGAACACGCGCCAGAACTTTTTTTTTTTATCCAACGTTAGTATTGAAGGTAGCGTGTTATTTAAAAAAAATTCTTAGGCATTCTTTATAGCAGCAATCTATATGGCAGAAGCTTGTATGTAGGATGCCCAACGACCGTGACCTGAAAACTTTTTCTGAGCTGTACGCGCGTTTTTTCTTATACCACGGCGCATCCCCATTTGAGATTATTGTGCAGGAAAGTATGTATCTTTATTAATTCGTTAACCTTCGATACAAATAAATCGCAATTGGATTGTACGGTTCGTCTTCCAAGCCATCCAGATTGCCATCAAGAAAGCACAAAGTTGCTCGTCGATGACTTCAAGGTTCACGTTTTTATAATCGTTAATCACTTTCTTTGCGTTTTTGCGGCCAAATGACAGCATGCAGAGTTCTTTCGGTTGATCGACTGCACCTTGCAACTCCCTTTTCAGGCAGCCTCTGCTACCGGCTTGTGTGCTCTCTTACCAGCTCACGGCTGGGCGTCCCTCCGGACAAGTGGTCATGGCCACTTTAAGATGTGATCAGATGGAGGCCTTGATAATGGGCGCCGGTCTGATGCCTTCGATAGTGACTGTGTCTCAACGCTTATTGCGCAGTGTCGTAAAATTGCGTTCGCAATGTTTGACGACTGGGAAAGGACAGTCATAGCGAGGCTGAAGAGAACTTTGAGGCACATCAATATGGACAAAAACGTGTGATTGGGGTTTGCAAGTTTGAGAGAAGAACGTCGTGCGTATTCGTGTGAGCAGATGGATGCAAGTTGTGCATGAAATTCCGTAGACGATGGACGAAAGAAGATGGCTCCGGAAGAGGCTGAGTCCCGGAAAGCGGAAGGTGCAGCCACAAACCATCTCGGCTACAGAGCAGGCGAGTTCCGGTCGGAGTGTTGATGGAAGGCTGAGCAGCAGGACTGGGAGGTAAGTAGTCGCTCCGCTATGCCGTTGAACGCAGGGCAAGTGTGGGAATGCGCGCACAGCCCCGAAGGAGACTCAGCCTGCCTCCATCGATCCGTAGTCACCATTGATGGCTGAGAGAAAAGTATGGGCAACTGTCTCCGCCGTTAGGTCAAGCATTGGAGCTGCTTCAGGCCACCGTGTGTGCGTGTCTATCCATGCACTTAAGCAGGGAAGAGGAATGTGATGAGTAAAGGGGCACAGGGCGCGCGCCGGACAGCGCAAGGCGTCGATGGTGTGCGGGGAATGGAAAAGTACCCGATGGTGTGCACCCCCGCCACGTCGACGCAAGCCATTGGCCGGAGAAAGGCGCGTGCCACGCGACCCGAGCTGTGGTGAGAGAGCACAGATGAAGAGAAAGTCATTGTCCGTTGGAGTCGTCGAGGAGCAAGGTGTTGCAAGCCAGCGTCGCACCCGCGAAGAGAGCAGTAGGGCCCCGTTCTGGGGGCAGCGTTGTGCATGCCCCGGGAGGGTGGCTGTCGACCTCGGTGTCTACCGGGCGAGGCGTCCCGGGCTTGCAGCAGCCCCGTCACAGCAGTTAGCAGGGCACCTACAGCACTCCCACAGCGCGGCAAGACGACGGCGACCCACGGGCAATCACCAGAGAGCCACGTCGGCAGTAAGACCCGGTGGCACCAAGGGGAGGCCAGGAGTTAGGCCTAACTGGGAGAGACCGGTGTTCTCCGAAAGGAAGGAAGCATCGGCGAGGAGGACGATCAGCGAGGCGTCTGATCGACGGCGACGGCCCGGAGACGTCGACAGGAGCTGCGACGACGGGACTGGGCGTCGACTTGGAACTCGATTGAGTCAGCGGACTCCACGAACGGAGTAAGAACGTTCTATGTGTAGCGCGACTAACTGAGAGGCCATGGTGGCCAGGCGCTCGAGTTGAAGGAGCTAGGCATAGCTCGAAGGTTTTGCAATTGTCTGTTAGTGATTGCGCAATAGCGTCGCATTTCCTAATGGTACTTTTTGTTGTAAATTTTGAGTGTTCATTTTTGTGTGCCGTGGTGTGTTAGATAAAGTTTTGTTTGCAGTGCCACCACGGTCTCTCCCGAGTCTTTCTCTCTCTCTCCCAAATCCATTCCGACATTGCAAGCGCTCCCGAGATACGTGACAAGGAAATTTTGCCCATGGAGGCTTGGCGTGTCAATACACCTTGATACGCCGACACGCTGTGCAAGTGCGAAGCCAGGCTTGTACATCAGCGCATATACCAGACCAGACGTAACGTTAAAGTGTCACGTGGCACGTACGCTTGTACGGCAAATTGTGCGTAGTGTAACGAAAACAGCACGGCGAAGAAGGAACATAGATGCGGTTGGGTGAAACGTCGTCCCAGAGCACGACGTCATGAAGTTAACTTGGTCCATTCGGAGAGATGTAGAAGATCGGAGGCGTGCAACTTCAGCGTCGGATGTTTGCGCCGCCGCGAGTATAGACAACGAAACGTGGATGGGACTTATGGCATTGAAGCTAGCACGGTTGAGAGCGTCCGCTGCACTGTTAATGCTGTCTTTTACGCAGCGTAGTCTGTCGTGAATTCAGCGATAAAAGCAACACGTCTGAGCTCTAAGAGTATGGCTCGCACTGCAGAAACGTAGTGTATCGGGGCTCAGTGTCGCGTGACATTCGGGAAAAGATCGGCGACCCCATTAATTCACTGATGAAGCGCGGCTCCCAGAGCAAGTTTGGTATTGACGGCGGAAAGTTCAGCGACCGAGTCCTAAGGCTGTGTGGCAAACTCGGATTTCCAAGTGGAAAGAAGTCCAACTCTGGTTGCTATGACACGAGGCTGCATCATTGTCAAGCATGTAGGCAGGAAGCGCCCATAACATTTGATGAATCAGATAAAACGTCGCTGGCTGCACATGGACTTTGGTGGCGGGTAGTCGATGATGGCCAGAACGTTGTCACACACTTCTGTGAGGCCTCACCGATCTTGTAACGTCGGAATCAAACGACACGTCGAGTGGTTGGGCAACGAACAACGCTGATCTTCACTCGTATATAGCTTCGGGTGAGAGGGGAACGTAGACCGCGGTGAGCGCGTTTGCTGTAGCCTATACAGATTTAACAACGGCGTCTCGGCGGGCTTCCACTTTACGCTAACGCCTGAAAAGCCACAAAGTGGTGCATTTCAAATTTTTGTTGGCCGGTCGACCAGTGCGGCGTTGCACGGGTAGTGACGTTCAGGATGACTGACGGACTCATTGAATGGACACCTATGCTTAGTGTACAGAATAGCAAGTATTTAATTAGACAGAGGGCAAAGTCAAAATACAAATAAAAAGAACAACCAAGGGGAAGAGGAAATAAAGTTGTACGCGATAAAAAGAACAACAAAACAACAAACTATGCACTAAATGAATACTACAAGTACAAAAAATACAGACAACGCGGTATGTTATTTAGATAACTTTACATGGCGCGCACTAGAAGAAATGCAAAAAAAGAAAACAAGAAAATGTTTTCCTCCCGCTACAGCCACTTTGCGCCAGCGTTAAAGACGCGCACAAGGTTGTGAAAAGACATCGCATACCATGTCTTCCTTTTCTCAAGAATTAATTTAGCATAACGCTTCCGGAATACTGCGTAAGCTATGGATCGATGGTGAAATTCATATCAACTCGTACGCAAATGCATTAAAGTGTACGACTTACAAACGAGGATTGAAAAAATTGTTCAAAAAAACATGCATTTGTTTATTTTGTAAAATTCTGTTTATAGTGGGGAAATAGCGGACGGTATACACGTTGGGCTTATTTGAAGAATAAGCCACAAAGCCCATTTTCTGTGTGGCTTTTCTACAACACAAAAAAATACTATGTACCAACGTTATAAATAAAACAACGATTATTGTTGGCGCTACACCACTGAGGCATGTTTAGAGTAGAAAAACAAAGCGTAGATGAAGAACGAAAGCCGTGTGCTGACATCACCGATGCGCCGTCCTCGCGGAAACAGCTTGTTAAGGGTCCGAGGGTCATCCGCCTAACAACCACGAGGGACACGGCGACCGCCTGCCGGGTTGCAAGGCGAGATGGTACGCCTGCTGGCACGTTTATGCGGCTCTCTGCCACATACGAGTGCACGCCGAAAAAGTGGCTGGTGAGCACTGCAGCCACATTACGCTGCCGGCATACAAGCTTTCACCACGAGGGCTGTGAGAGAAATCGCAGACAAGTCGTTGGCTATGTGCGTTCTGTTCCATTAGTGCGCGAAGCGAATGTTTATGTAGTGATGAATCTTTAAGGGCGTGTTTTGACGCCGTTTGACCTTCGCTTAGAGCACCAACAACGCAGAGTTGGGCGTGCAACATGTGCGTCGAGGATCGTGCAATCGCACGCTTCCCTGCTGTACATTGCACCATGCGGGTACTGCCAAGAGGTAAAAACTGGACGATAAATAGCAGTTCACTACTACACCGTAGTTTGCGACTAGAGTAGGCGTGTCGACACAGCTTTGTTTTTGCAACACAAACACGAGGAGTGTGCAGAGAAATTCCACTACTATGAACGGTGTCGACTACTTGTAACATTAAACAGGAAGGACTGATAAAGCAAAAATACGTTCCATAGAGGGCAGCAGCAACTCCGTCTTGTTTATCTGTGTGTTGTTCTTTGCAGTGGGCGATACCCCCGAATAAGAGCAACAGATAGGGAGAAACACAATTATTACACACACAAGCGCAAACTTCTTTACATATGCCCTACGGTGCGGCTTCAGCAAGAGTGAAAACTAATTTAGAATGAACGAGGGAAACACAGGCAACTATTACGAAGCAGTAAACAAGCAAGTGAAAGCAAACGACGTGTTCCACCATGGCGACTCGAAACGCGCGCAATGCCTGCAGGCACGGCGAGTGGCGCGTAAGCGTTTCCATTGCCGTGAAAAAGAACAAACTATGTGAACGTGTTTATGGGTGCAAAAGAAAAGAGGCATTGTATTAAAACAGAAAAATTAAGAGTAGAGTTTCATTGAGCAAGCGTGACATGGCTGTAGTTACAAAAGCCACATACAGAGTTAACCAGAAACTTAATTCAGCTTGACAGTGCTGAAAAAGAGGTTGACGGTACCTTCGGTAAAAAGCTAACGTTGATATTGTTCCCAGAGACTGTACTTATTTCGCACTGCTTGTACGGGTACTGACCTACGGATGCGTATAGAATAACGGGGTGATTTGATATAAAAGATGCCTAATATGGCATGAAGACTTAATTAAAGTGCGGCAAAAGAATGTATTATAGTTCTTAAAGTGCGCTCTTGTTTACGTGCTCAATGCGCTGAAATGACATGGAAGAGTTTAGCCGAACATCCAGATACGATGGGAAATACCTGTTAGATAAAGTTCAAATAAAAATCAAGTACAGCACTGGCGTGGTTACGCACTGTTTTATTTGAATCCATTCGCCTTGTTCTACGGCACATAACTAGGCGATTCTGCAAGGCCATAATGGCCACCAGCGAAACAATGCATTGTCGCCAATATATAAACGAACTTGAGACAAGGTCTCCAGATCAATATTGCATATTAAAAATAGAAAATGAGCTAACAGTGTCCCAACTGCAGATGAGTCAAGACCATTAAAGGGAACAAATTGTAAGTCACACGAAGGAAAGCTGCATGACCGCAAGAACTGTCGGGTGAATAAAGCGCCGTCTTAAAAGTTAACCAGGTGCAAAATTCACGAAACTCTTCATTTTCCTAGGCATCTTGCTGTTCGCCTTGGATATTTGTATAGCCATCCCAACTGGCTCAGCAGTTCTAACGTAAGAATCGTTTTGCGAATGAGGTCCAATAAACAAACATTTTCGTTCTTAGCAACTGTTTCCCACTGGACCTCCGCTATCCGAATTTCTTACAAACTATAGTGACTTAAAGGAGCATTCAGATCAAATTTCCAGCTCTACATGTGACCTTCAATTCAATTGCTCGGCTTGCATAACATTTAAAGAAGAAATATGAGCGGCGTCTGCAGATTTTGAGGGAAAACAGCGTACGATCGAAGGCTCAACTGGACGTTCAGCACCCTGCGACATCGATGCTACTGCAACGAGTTCAGCGAACACCACACACCGTCCTAAGCGACGATGCCCTATGAAACATGACGTCGACGATCTCAGTGTTTTCATCATGACGCCGACAGGCGGCGATGCTTGGTAACGCTCGCATTCTTGCTTGCTTCGTCTGATGCCTGCCTCTTCGTCTCGTCGCTTCGAATGATTTGTCGTCTGCTCGTCATAGCGAATGCGACGATTGCAATTGCATTACGTGCCAGGGACCGTTGTGCACTGCTTATGCCAGTGACGTTTCATATACCACCGGAAGGAATGGTTTTTGTCGCGGACGGCCCTGAATGTGCGTACACACTGGCGTAAAGCATGCCGCGGCGGTGTCCCGACCGTCGGAACCTCCGCGCGGCAAGCAGCGGCACGCTGTCCACATTGCAGACGCGAGAGTCACAGAACAAGAGTGGACATGGTGGTAGTGGTTGGAAGAGGAAAAGGCGCCTAATTTCTGCAGCCCGGTCGGGAGCACAGCGCAGCGCCTAGTGGACATGTCGAGACGGCCGCGCCCGCCGGCTCGCGATTTTCCTCCGAAAGGAGAGGGTGGCGCGGGTGAGTAGTGCAATGTCTGGGCGCTGATTGGTGGTTTGCTTGCGCGGCAGCCGGCTGCAGCGGCGAAAATAGGTACCGCAGGGATTGGGTCGGCGGCAGAACAGAGTTGATCACAAGCGGCGTCTTGTGAGCGGCGCGCCGCCAGTGTGTTCGTACCTTAAAGGTATTTTACAAAAGCTTCCAGGTAGGACTGCACTGCACATTCAAAATACGGTTCATTCCACGCGCCTCCAAGAGGCATTAAACGTTTGCGCCCCCGAGACTGTGCTGCTCTTCGGAGCCGGATGGTGAGATGGCGATACGCACCAGCACGGACGCCTGGTTGGGGACGAGACGCGCGTCGACAACGTGTGTGTGTGATGGGTGAGACGCACCAGCAAGGACGCCTGGTTGGGGACGAGACGCGCGTCGACAACGTGTGTGTGTGTGATGGGTGAGACGCACCAGCACGGACGCCTGGTTGGGGACGAGACGCGCGTCGACAACGTGTGTGTGTGTGATGGGTGAGACGCACCAGCAAGGACGCCTGGCTGGGGACGAGATGCGCGTCGACATCGTGTGTGTGTGTTTGTGTGTGTGTGTGTGTGTGTGTGTGAGAGAGAGAGAGAGAGGTGGGCGAGACGCACCAGCACGGAGCCTGGCAGGGGACAGAGGCGCGTCGACAATGTACGCGCGCGTGTGTGTGTGTGTGTGTGTGTGTGTGTGTGTGTGTGTGTGTGTGTGTGTGTGTGTGTGTGTGTGTGTGTGTGTGGTGTGTGTGTGAGGCACCAGCACGGATGCCTGGCTGGGGACGAGAGGCGCGTCGACAACGTACGTGTGTATGTGTGTGTGAGAGAGAGAGAGACGCACGGGGGAAAGAAGCAGGCAGGGACGCACGGGGGAAAGAAATTCAGTCACGCGCGCGTGAAGACCTTGAGCACTTTTACATGCGAAAGCATCTTATGCTCGGGGCAGTGTCCGTTCTGCGGCGTCCGCACCCATACCGCGCATGCGCCAACTCTCCCCCCTCTCCTCGCGCTCACGCGAGGAGGTGGGGTGGTGGAGGTGGCGTGAGCGCTGCCTCCGCTTCGTTTCTCCTCTCCCGTTTCTCTCTCTCCGCCACAGCTGTGCGCTCGTATATATTGCGGCACGCGCTCGCTGCCGTTGCACTCTCCTTCGCAACGGCGCTATGGACGCTCGCGAAGCTGAACGTAAACGGCAACGCCGGCAAGCGTTGCGCTCTCCTTTGAAACGGACATATGGACGCTCGCGAAGTTGAACGTAAACGGCAACGCCGGTAAGCGAATCTCGAAGCTGCGAGGCTGGGAAAGCGCGCGTTCGCTGTGCTTCCGTCATTCTCTCTCTGTGCAACGGTGTGCGAAACGCCATGAACAACGTCAACGTCGGCGCTAGTTGTAGCGGTAGCGCCACCGCCACGGACCAGAGGAAGGCTCGGGAAGCCGAGCATTTTGCGTTACTTTTTGAACCAACACGTAGCAACTGAAGCTAGTTTTAACAAACAAAGGAAAACCAAGACAGCTATAAAAGGTGACACTAAGAATAAAAGCCCACCATCTACGGCTGCAATTCGAACCCGGCCCTTTTCAGTGCGAAGCGGGCCTTCTACCCCTGCACCACTTAGGCAAAGCCGAGCGCAGCTCTTAAACGACGACACATTGCAGACTACCGATCGCAGCGCTGCAAGCGGATTGACCCTGTTCGAGCTTCACTTTTCGAAACTCGTTCCGAGCACTCCCCTGTTCTAGTACACTCTGCTCGGGCCTCGACTCGAAACGCGCTCTTGACTCACCACAACGTTGACGCACGTGATCTTACGGGGTTTCATCGCGTTGGGGCGCTAGTTTCTTATGATATTAGGCGGGCGTTTTGAAGGACGTCGGAACTGGTCACAACCAATGACACCAGCATTCATTATACGATACGTTAGAGCATTTGAGATTCAACATTGAGACTATCAGACAGAAAAAACTACGAATTAAAGCATAAAAATCACGAACAAAAATTTCGCTGATGGTGCTCCTCCAAATAGTTGTAAGACGTATTATTTACCTTACTTATTGCGCTGCTTCCAAGGTGCTCACGTGCGCTAATTGACGGCGGCGGCAAAAGGCGGTCTCAACAGAAACATGTGTGGCCTCATTCAAAAGTGGCGCTTGTGGTATGCGGCCACAGCCAGCCGAGGGCGCCAGTGTGATGCACGTGATTCCGATCGATGCCGCGCTGCGCAGCCACGGTGTGTGGAGGCTCTGTAATGAACGACTCGTGGACTGCTTAAACGCGACGCATTCTTTGCGCGTTTTTTTTATTCACAAAGTGCGATGACACGCCGTGTAAAAAACACTCGAGAAAGAGCGGTTTTCATAGTCAAGTGATTCGACAATCTGAAAGTGGGGAGATCCCGGATATAGTGCAAGGCGCAGGCGGATGCGTGACCTAGTATTGACCTTAGCCAATTGGGAGGAGCTGGCAGTTGGGCCGCCATAACAACGCATAATTGCGTGCAAGGCCCCCTTTACTGTTCAAGAGGAAAAGCGAGAGGGAAATACTCGTAGTAGACTTCACGCGTTATGGAGAGCGAGGAATGTGAAATGCAAGGCTACGTGAAATAGCACAGAATAAAAATGGGGTGGCGCACATTTGGCACGCATCCTTACATTATGAATCCCTCAAGAGATGGGTATAAAAGAGTGGCATCGTACCGGGACTTGCCTACCGGACAGAAATCTGGAGGCTTACGAACATGAATAGATGACGCAGCGAGCATGGAAAAAAGTTATGGGTGTAAACTTTGAACTTTGAACTTTGAACTTTATTTATTTCAACATTCGGGATGCTGAGGGCCGTGGTCAGAAAGCCTCTAATGGGAAAAGAAGAGACCAGAGGGGTTCAGGGAACACCCTCGTGCTAAGGACATCTTAGTGGAAACAAGAAGAAATGGGCAGTGCGTGCAGCGCGAAGTCAACATGACCGCTTGTCATGAAGAGCAACAGACTGGATTACAAGAGAAGCGCGTGAGGAGGTGGGCAGATGAACAGCCTGCCTGGAGCCTTTCCACTACAATGTATATTTCCACAACACACCGCAGTTCGCGTGTTATTAGGCGAAAGTAAGCAACACCAGATGCAGGCGCCGTGCGTATTTCTTACGATCCCGTGAAAAAAGGTGGGAAGTGATTGAACTCGTTCAAACATTTCTTCATTCTGTAACGAACGCCCTGAGCGGAAGCGCACGCAGCCCCTTCCACTGCGAGTATCCCCCTCCCCTGCCAATATCCAATCACTCAGAGATGGCAAAAGTACTTTTAACGCGACGAGCACGCTTCGCATAAATTCCGGTGTCCGCGTCCTAGGTCGTCAGCGATAATTCGAGGTAGATGCAAATAAAGAAATAAAAAATGCTCGGCTCGAGTAGGACCGGGAATTCGAAGCTGCGACACCTCGCTCCGTGGCACGGTCCCCGGTCGAAACGTGAAGAATAAATATTTATCTTTTTGTATGTGCGCCTGCACTTAATATAACTTACTATTCAGCAGATCCAAGAAACGAACTAAATATATACACACGACACTAACTCACTCTTCTATTATCTCACAAAGGCCCCAGACTCACGTGAACGTACCCAAGTCTTACTTATCTGTCAATGTTGATTCCAGCCCAGTCTGTCGTATATGGTGCCGAGTCTCGCTGATCTATCAATGCTAATTTGAGTCCAGACAGACCTGACACAGGTCTTGCAGGTATATGTGTAGTAGGCAGTTAGGCAAAAAACATATCACCAGGAAAATGTGCATTAGTGGCATTCACTCGCAAACCAATGAGGCCTCAATGAACGATGTCTTATGCCGGAACGCACAGGTTTCTTGGCGTCATAATTGACAGCCCGTACGTGGCCTGACCAGGCAGGAAAGACGTGGAGGGCGTCACTTACTCTACTGATCGCTCTTTTTCAGTTTTGGGGTATATAGTCTGCCTGTGCTGAGCAACGCTTGCAAGAAAATATTCATGTTTTGCAGGCAGCACAGGCTCAATCACTCAGAGTTTGCCTTGGTTTGCGCAGGTGTACTTCAACAGAGGCAACTATTGAGATTGCTCGGGACCATGCAATGCAAATTCACATTACGGTGCAAGCCCTGAGAACGCACATAATATATTTTTCACGTGCCCCCTGTCACCACCTTGTAAAACTGCCCTTATTCAGGCGCCAAGCATCCTTCTCGAAAGCTATCGTGAAGTAGAACGACTATCTTCCTTCAGACTTCACCCCTGCATCCAAACCATCGATGCCTCCTCGGTGTCTTATTCAACCCACAGTCCATCTCAATGTACCACGATTCAGGGAAAAAATCTGAGCTGTCGTCGCTTGCGCTGAAACAACTGTGTCTGCTTCTTTTGCGCTAGAGGTATGCGGACAGCGTATACTGATGGTTCCACAGACCTCCGGTGTTCGTCCGGTGCAGTAAGTGTGCCAGCAAGAGCCATCAGCTTTAGGGTTGACCACTCCAAGACATCCACAGCTACGGAACTAGGTACTAAGCGCGCTGCACTTTCTTTAACCAATCGGGAACCACCTGACAACGGTCGATCTTCAGCGGCTCAAAGGCAGCCTTCCAATCTGTGCTATCAGCTCTGCGTCGCGGGCCATACGAACAACTCGTATTCGAGATTAGATGTCTTCTCTGTACACCACAAGCTCAAGAGAAAGGGCACCACGTGACGTTTCAGTGGCTGCCAAGTCACCGCGGCGTCAAAGGCATTAACACGCCGATAATGCAGCTCGGGCAGCTCTTGAAGGCGCACAGGAAGAGACCATACCACTTTCAAGGTCCGAGCTGCCAGCAAACTTCGTGTGCCTGCTTGCACAGGAGATCGCGCTCTCTGTATGGTGCACACCAAGCAGCTAGCTTAAAGGGACCAATCGTCAACACCACCTGTCCTCTTTCATGCATCTCCGTATGCAACCTGAACTCCGCCGAAGAGAGGCCACTCTGCTTTATCGCTTATGGTTAGGGGTGGCATTCATGAAAGCCTATTCATTTCGCATTGGAATGGCCGACAACGCTCTTCGCGATGCCTGTCCTTGCGAGGAGACGCTACAGCACATTATGTGCGACTGTCCGGGATACAATCTTCACAGACAGTCCCTGGAGTCCGCTCAAGCGCTCCCGGGCATAGACCAATGTCTGTTGAAGCCATTCTTACATGTCGTCGACAGAAGACATCGCAGATGAAGGCGACGAATGCTTTACTTCGGTTTGTAAAAGAAACAGACTTGGACAAGCGGCTGTGACAGTGATGTTGCGTACCACGCAAGAGTGACGGACTGTGACTGACTGCATGTGTGCTGTTTTATATGCTGTCTTTCTTTCTCTTTCCATCTTTCAATCTCCCCTATACCCTGTTTTCATGAGCAGGGTAGCAAACCTGTTGTCCTACACTGGTTAACCTCCTTGCCTTTCCTTCTGTACTATATTCTTCTCTCTTATCAAGACAAAAACAGTAGGGACGCCATCTACTCGTCTATATTGGTAGGCCACAACACACAGGGATTAAACAACCGTGTAGAATAAAAAGCTTTCCATTTTGCAAATGCTGCGCAGTTATTCATGGCGTAGGGAACGGATGCACGTCTACATGGTATTTCACACACTTCTGCGACATAGCGAGAAAAGGCGCTGTCAGCATCACAACGCATCTTCATGGCGCGGGGGGAGGCACTACATCGGTGAAATCTCTTAGCCAGCGAAGGGCGTGGCATAACAGGACTGACGCCATAGGCGGGACTTTTCCCGTCGCCGCCATTTTCAGCACTCTTCTCAATGCAGCTTGGCACGATGTTGCCCCTCCTAAAACTAAAAAGGTCAGGGGTTCTCGCAGCAATGCACTTGCGGCGATTAGGCTGCGGACGTGACGTGAGGCCTTTGTTTACATGACAGCGCTTTCTCAATCCACTTGTCGCTTCCGCGGATCACCACAAAGCTCTTCATTAGACACAGAAGCCTGCTTTCCTCTGCGAACTCCGCAAAAGATGTAAAGGCTCGGCAGTGCCCGCTGGGAGACGCAGAATCGCCTACACTTGCCCCTGCAAACCTAAAGCTTATTAGGATAGCGCGAGATCGGAAAACAAGCGGTGTTACAATGTTCTTTCCTTTCTTTCATTTCTTTATCAATTTTAATGCCAAACGAAAATTCTATATCTTAGTCACAAGCAATGGGAAAAGTGATAAGTAATCTACTTCAAGTTACTCGCTTTACGTGTTTCATTACATTACTAAGTTACCATCCGGCAAAAGTAAATAATCTCATTATTCATTACAGCAAAAAAGGTCACTTTCACCGCAAGAGCGAAACAATGAATGCGATAGGAATAAATTGAAATGTGATACGAAGTAAGGCTAGGATCTAACTTCGTTAAAATCTGATCTGGCGCAACTCTACAAAACACTGGCCCATGGGAATGCGGCCGCTCCTGCGAGCGAAGCGGCTTTGGTGCTGTCTGTCGCCTCATCGTGAAGTAAGCGGCACAGCACGTACAAGGGTAGGAGCCGTCTACTGACGTCTGTCGAAATAGCGCGCGCGACCGCGCCATTTTGATCAAAGCTCGAAGTTGCTGCCTGAGCGACGCACCCAGGCCCCCTCCCCAGCCGCCACCCTTGCACGCTCCTTCGTCCAACAGAGCCGGCCGGTGCGTTTCATCTCTGCTTGCACCGCGCCCGTCTGCCGCCATTCCA
This sequence comes from Rhipicephalus sanguineus, assembly GCF_013339695.2. Classification (NCBI taxonomy): domain Eukaryota; kingdom Metazoa; phylum Arthropoda; class Arachnida; order Ixodida; family Ixodidae; genus Rhipicephalus; species Rhipicephalus sanguineus. Next base: position 316,971,871 of record NC_051176.1, read on the forward strand.
GATAGAAAATACCTCGCGCGAGGCGATGTTATCGCTTGAGACTTTGCACGGGACACGGCGACCCCAAAATGTGCCTCGACTGTCCATATTGCTGCTATCGCAATAAAGTAAGTTAATTACTGTAATTTCATTACTGTAATGTCATTACCAAGTGTGTTCCCTCACGCAGTCGCCTGACAACATGCTCCCTCCACCCCCCCCCCCCCCTGCCAGCTCGCGTGAAGACAGCACACTTTCGCTTCGTAATAATCTTATCGCAGTCCATGCGAGGATGGATGCTTGAAGCGATGAGAAATTGTTGAACAAGGAGTGTCCCTGGAGCCAATGTTTTGTCTTCGCCAACGCAGCAAGCACCTTTATTTCTTTGTTCCTTCCCCTCCCCCACCCCAAGTGCAGGGTAGCCAACCGAATCAAAACTTGGTTAACTTCCCTGCCTTTCCTCTTCGTATCTCTCTCTTTCTCTTACTATAAAGCAACAAACCTCCATTTGGCATACAAATCTCTCCACCTCCATAGTCCCTAATACGCTTTTGTTTCCCCTTTATTGCGAACGTGATTTCTCTTACCCTCCTTCACCTTTTGCGGGGAGAGGGGAAAGAGGAGAGAAACACGCTGCTAAGGAAGGCAGTTTCTCCCTCGGTGAAGACAAGTACGCAGTCGAAATCGTTTGCACACGCGCTTAACATCGCGGAATGCAGACGCATGCCCTCATTTAACGAAGACACGAACACAATATTGTAGATCAAGTACTTCAGCCAGTGTGTCACATAAACCGCTTTCTGTAGAAACGAGGAGAGGGACGACGCCACATCGCTGGGCCGGCTGTTTTTATAAAATGCGAAGCATTTCTTTTCTGCGAAACCTATCTATCTATCTATCTATCTATCTATCTATCTATCTATCTATCTATCTATCTATCTATCTATCTATCTATCTATCTATCTATCTATCTATCTATCTATCTATCTATCTATCTATCTCTGGGCGCTCTTGTGATCGACTCAACTTGAGACAAACATTTGCTAGGATGACATCGCTGTGACGAACCCGATTAACAGGTCATGTATGAATAACGTGACATAGCTGCTGCGTACGTTATGAAACCCTTCCATTTAGTTGCGTGTGGCGCATACACGCTTACCATGGTCCTTGGAATGCCACACGTGATTCAGTCTATGTCAACTCGAGGACCACCGCCACCACCAGTTATGTTTGTACGGCGTTTTGCTGAGGCCTAGCGCCGAGTTAGAGCGGAATCACCATGCCGAAGTTCTGCGCAGCAGCTACGTTACCTATTGGGCGCGAAGCCCACCACTGGAAAAGCTGGCGCCACCGTCGTTGTGACGGGCTTGGTAGGATCACGCGGTCACAGCGGCAGCGTCGTCTGCTTCGGGAGCACCGACGCGCGCTGAACACCAAATTTTACAACGCCGTTTGCGCTTTAAGTCTGATTAAGTGGGGATGTTTCCCCGTTTAGGCTGTGCGCTTGAAAACGCTTAAAACACTACAATATGCAGTCGGTATCTTCTATGGCGTCTTATATCGTAGGCTCGGTGTTGCAGTGCGGTGCTGACGCAACGGTGCCCGGTGTCAGCCTTCACATGTGGTAAGGAGCTGCGTGAAGCTTGGATTGTGAAACTGGTATATAGCAATCGGCCATAACGTGAGCGTGCAGCTTTCGCGAGGAATATTTCTGCTTCGGCGTGAGGATGCAATGTTCGGTGAGTAGCAGAAAGAGCGCACGCGCTGGCCTCCATATCGACCCCAACATTCCATCACTCCCAAATTCATGTTGGCCCATCCCACTTTTCTTTTCTACGGAGCCGTATGCCTTTCTGTCGAAAAGGCGCCACGCCTTTTGCGTCAAAGACACAATGTTGCCACTAAATTTGCTGGAGAATGCGTCAATGTTGCGCATTAAAACTTTCCATTCCGGTCTCTACGCCTTCCTTATTGCAGCCTTCCTGCTTGCTGCAATAACTGCGATTCCAAGAAGGGGTGGCATAGTTTGTCTTAGCCCAACCAGTGAAGAAACAGCGTGAAATTGCTGGCTGAGGAGAGCCGCAAACATACAGTGCGACGTCACTTGAGAAATAATGATACTGAAAGAAGTGGTCAGACAAAAAGAAAGAACAGCGCCAATTTTCTTTACGCTTTCAAAAATTATTTTTGCAAACCTTTGATAACGCCTACTCAACAACGGCTAGTGTTATAATTGCTCCTGTACTGCGGCCGTGCGATCGCTGAATTGAGTCTTAGTTCTGGTATGCCCCAATTTGTTATACATACAGACACATATGTCACATAGTGCACCATCAAGGATTGCCTGGCTTCACGCAGGAAGCTTCTTAAGGGATACCCCATCTGGCGACAGCGAGCTCACTGTTAGTATTCTGTAAATAGGTAGCGCCGGTAAACTATTTATTTATTTATTTATTTACAAACTTCCTGCAACGCTGTAGTGGCATGACTGCACGGTGGTGCACATACAAAGTCGACATAGTTTAATGACATCTCTCTGATAGAACAGGAAACAGAATATAAGAATGACATTTGACAATAATGTGCTTTTTCTAACGTTTATTTCAGTAACTTTTTAACAATTTCAACAATTATTTTTGTCAATTGTGTGCTTTCATTTTCGCTCCAGATTATTACTTTAACAGTAAAAAGTTGCCTCGTTTCGAAAGTATTCACAGAGCTGTGCCGTGGGGCTTCCTAGACCGCCAAACATATGAGGAAGACGCCGAAGTTATACCACGCCATCGAGGCGCATCCGATAGAGGGCGACTCCTCGCCCCCAATACCGCATTTCACTAATTCCCTCAAGATCAGAAGACGGCAGCGGGTCACTGCAGTTAGGAAAAAAAGCCTCACACCTAGAAAAGCAAGCGTGCTGCGTTTCCCAGGCAGCGAGTATACGTGCGAGTCTCTTGTGTTATGCAGCTGGACGATGTGTCTTTTCACAAAAGAGTACACCGCCGCCACCTTCGCGAAAAGGCAACACCTTTTATCTGCGGTCATACAAGGTGCGCCGAGTGGAGTGCCCACGCGTGCCGCTACGTCGAGACGCAACGATAAACAATCGCTCAAGCTGCGCGTTGTTCGCGTTGCACAACGCCTGGCATTCCGGACTGCAGGAATGCAAGGCCTGGAGGACAGTTGCACTACCAGGCACTTGACCACACTTCTCGGTTGCCCTCGGCGCACCTTATACTCGGCGTGAGTTTGGGAAATACTTTGGTGTCAAATATCGGAGACCGTTGCCAATTCCGCATTAGCATGTCTCGCAAGACTGCTTATCTCAGACTTAGAGGACTGAATGGCTACGTCGGGATCACTTGAAAAAGATGTGCTTGTCCGTTATTTGACACATATCCACATTCACACTTAGTTCGACGAATGAATGGCTACGTCGGCATCACTTGAAAAATAACGGACAAGATGTGCTTGTCCGTTATTTGACACACCTTCCCATGGAATAGGGGTGACCCAATCACCCGTTCCATCTCTCTGGCGGCATGCATTATGCTACACTGTTTCCAGTAGCACACCATCTCTTTGCTAAGTGATGTGCACTGAATAGAACCGTCTTGACGGGTGACCTTGGGCGCCGTCACGCAGTTTACTCAGCACATGTTTCTGAATTAGCTTCATGCTGTTCAGCATCGAACTTCACCAGAGTAACGAATGCTCGATTCTGCCAGTACGGCGCTAGAGAGGGTTGCCGTTGGTGGCTACTTTACGACTCTATCTGGCGACCAAAAATTCAGGTTGGCTCCATGGCTACTTTCTGGCTACTTCAAGTTTCTATTTTGGCGCGTTTACTAGCCATCGGAATGCGCCACCTAAACTCTGTGCAGCAAATTTGCGCCTACGGCTTCGAGGAAAAACAGCTTCAACGTTCCTATTGAGTTGTTGGTCAAAGTTACATCTACTGTAGACAAAATACATGGGCGCGCACTAAAATTATAATAATTTACTAATTTACTGGCAGCTTACCTGCTCCTCGGATACCAAGCAAGAGGGGTAAATATTGTGCGCATTATTCTCCGTTTTCGCTTTCCCAAAATCATTCACTGTTGAATAATAACTGTATTCAGAACATTTTTTTATTTGGCTACAAATTTGGCGCTAAAATTAAATGGCCTGGCTACATTGGCTACTTGTGGCTCGCGTTTTGGCTGCTTTTCAAATGTACCAAACAACAACCCTGCCGAACAAGCAACATCATATTTCTTGCGCGAGCCTGCTTTGCAGTTTCTGCACCATCATGGCCGCTCGACTAAAAGTGCATAGATATTGCACTTTGCCCGTACTAATATTAGACACTCGAGAACAACGATAGGCGCCACGACAGCAAGAGAGTATGAACGAGGGCCACGCGATGTAATGCGTAGAATGGATAAGCGGCAGTCAGAGGCTCAGGTGTGGTGGCTAAAATATAAAATTTGATGGAGTACAGCTGTCATTTTTATGAAAGGGAACACGCGAGTGCGTGGCGAATAGCCTCGTACCGTACATATGGCGCGGCGCTGTGGCGAATTGTGAAACTGAAAGGAGAGAGCGGTGCCGTTCCGTGTATTGCCTACACCCCTTCTTGCTGTTTTCCTTCTTTTTTATCGCTTTATTTTGTTACGCTAGTCTGATCTGTGCCAACATTTGTTTTGCTTTTCGTTTCTCGCGAATGCTTCCGAAGTTGCGATAGCAACAATCCTTATCGAAAGCAATCATTGTTCGCTGAAATGCCCCAACAGAACATAGATATCAAGAAGAAAGCGCAAAATAAAGACACATTCGTGACGGGAGTGTAGGCAGTAGTCGGGAACGTGACCCCTCTCTCCTTTTATTTTCGTGTTTCGCCACTGCACCGCGCCATATAGGCTATCTGCCACGCGTTCGCGTGTTCCCTTTCATAAAAATGACGGCTGTACAGCCAAAGACACGTGGCTTCTGCACATGTGTCGATACGCCAAGTAGTCCGTTTGCAGGCGATTTCGGTTTTGCAAGCGCATCCAACAATTTACGTATTGTCCAAATCTACCACAAGCCTTGATATACTTATGGATGCAGCACAAATACCTGGAATCATTGCTCTTCGGCAAATCAAATTGCATAACGCTATGTGCCAGCTTCCGCGTGCAAAGCGAGCAGCACATAGCACTGTTGACATTTCATTTTCTTGGAAAGCGATGTACAGAATATTCTGTATTGCGAAGGAACGTAGGAATCAGCTTTATTGAAGCGGTTGGTTTTACTTTTCAAAGAAAAAAAGGGCACGGCCCAGCCGTAACTGCGCAATTGGAAATCTTACGCAAAGGCAACAAGCCATTTCCTGAATTTCGGTGCATACAGGGTCGGCATCGTCGTTTTCCTACATTTGGAGACGCAATAACTTTCTGGAGACGCTCACGTCATTTTGTCAGGGACGAGAAGGCATTGACCGGCCGCAGAAATCATGGTCACGACTGGTCAGGAGCGGGCCTCTCACGTTTGCAGCTGCAAGCGGGTGGAACTCGCTCCTTACTCCCGTGGTCAATAATGCTGTTTTTGCACCGTGAAAATCACGCTGTCACTCGCATAACCGACGTGAACGCGCCTGTTGCCGAGACAAAGCTGTGTACGAGTGATTTTATCATCGTAAATCGCTCTCATCGCAAAGCGCCAAAACACCTCCCGCCGTAGACGCCGACGGGCACGCTGTTACGGTACGCAATCGACAGCGTTGATCGGCAATAACAGGCAACCTAAATACCGATCACGTATGCAACGCAATGCATCAAGTGAGTCACTCATTTTGCGCACTGTTTCCAAACGCAGTTTTGCTTTCAAGCGGCTGTTCTTGCTGAAGACTGGCAGGTCGCCGGCGTCACCTTCGAGGTGGATATCGCGATGAGAGACGCACTTGCGCTGGTGGTATCACTTATACGCAACTTCTTTCTCCGTGATTGCATGCGAGCAAATCAACAAAATAATTCACAACGCACCGCTGTCTTTCTGGTCCATGAATAGAGATCACCTAACGAACACGCGCTTATGCTCGCTTACAAGCTTCGATGTGCAGCCGAGCGACGCCATCTTTGTTTACTGGGGTAGAAAAACAGGAAATCGACACCAGGAAACCTGAGAACTCGAAAGGGCAAAAATGGGAAATCCTTTACAGGATAGTCATTCTTACTTTCCATGCAAACAATCTTGAGCCTAATGCCTATTTCTTTTCTTTTATGCTACGTAGTCTATACACGCGTACTAAAAGTGCGTGATTAGGCTGCGCCGCCACAAAGTTGTCGCCAGGTATAGGAGAGGCCTGCAGTGGTCATACGTTGCTGATGATACTCCTTGTGAAGAGACGGCATCAGACACAAATACCCAGACTTCCCCGAAGCAGAAAAGATCGATAGTTTCTTTTCATACGCGGTAATATTGACGACAAATGCCTTGCTCGTTAGCACATTAGGTACGGATCGTCGCAACAAGTGATCAGGAAAATTTGTTTGCAATGGCGGCTGACCAAACGTGATACTGACGTTGACAAAACGGCCTTTTCTGTGAGATTACCCGGGTAACGATCAAGAATTTAAAATGGCCTCCACTCAACCATTTCAGATTTTAATAGAAATACTTTGCTTTCGATAAACGTGATTTCCGTAGGAATGCGGATAACGGCATGCCTGTCGACGAGCATATTCATGTGCTCCATTACGTGGGCGGCATCACTACATTTGTTGATTATTTAAATGCTTACAGCAGCTCATACGCGAGACAAAATAGACACTTAATACGTGCGTAATGAATGTCATCGCCCTTAATGCTTCACCTTTCCGGCAAAACCGCGATTTTTTATTGTGCCTGCTGATTTGTGAAACATTTTCTAGAGTCCAATCGGGTCGTCTGCCAGTTGAGGCACAGTGTATGACTTTCGAAGATCATGTTCATCGGTAGGACGTGGTCGAATAGAACGCACTAGGCTGACATACCATAATAACGCTTAATGTTGCGCTCAGAATATTATAGAGGCACTAGACATTGTCAAGGCCGAAAAGAGGCTTTCGCGATGAATGCGTGCTCGCAGCCGAGAGCCTTCTGGAAATGAAGATTGACAGCAGCAGCAGCACATAAAAGATGCCTCGCACAAACACGGACAACTCACTCGCCAGCTGCGGGGGAGCACCAAAATACCATCCTGCCGGTGGCAGCTTTAAACCGGCGACGGCAGCTTCACCGGAATTCGGCACAGCGCTGTCGTTGTGCCTCGGTTTCTGGATGTGCGAGAAGGCTAACAGACCTTGCCGAGATACTGGTTAGGGCTTGAAACGCTAGTAAGAAAAACATAATATTACCGTGGATGCTTATAGAGCCTTCGCAGACTTTCTCACGGTCCGAACTCTATCGTTGCATTTATTCTTTATTGCCCAGTGCATAATTTTCAATGACAACGTTCTGGTGTATATGCATATGCACACATGCATACGGTGTATGGGCAAAAACAAGAGGCAGCGATAAAGAAGAGTCTTCAAAGAGGGTCACCGCCATCAAGCATCGTTCATTACAAATTTGGCACAGCAGACTACATGATCATGTCTAGTGCACTTTCCGTGTCATATACAAGCATATAAACTTCCCACAGACTTGCACTAACAGTGTAGAAGACCGCGCAGACCACGTGACAAGCAGCACAAGGTGCGTTCTCGGCAACAAAATGGACTGAGTACCATTCTTCCAGTAGGGTGCGCATTTGGGCTGATTGGTTCACGAGTGCGAAAACAAAGCACGTTTTAAGCTTGCCGGTTTTCCTGTAACGCTGTTGTCTAACGTCGTCGAAAGCCTCGTAGCAGGCTTTAAAAACAAGCGCTCAGCAGCTGTTCAATCCGAGAGACACTCGCAGCAGACTGTAGCACTTAGCCCTTGTGTGCACAAGGTACCGCGCAATATAAAAAAAATGTGGTCTGCAGGGCAGGCGTTAGGTTGTTTTCAGCCCGAAATAAGCTTGGCAGCCTGTGCCAGCTGGAAGTCAATCGAGAGAACAAAAAAAGATGCAGTGAGAAGCCCAGGCAGAAGTTTCTTGAATGTTGTGACGGTCATCTTTCTTGTGCGTGTTATTATGTTGGCCTAACGGGGCTAATGGCCACGTGCGCGAGCATTCGAACAAGATTAAAAAACAAGCTGTCTCTGCATTGTAATGATTGCGGTGGCCAGCCAGCTTTTCAACATACGACATTCCTGTAAAATACAATGACGAACGTGCGCATCTCATTTCGGAAGCTTATATCCACAACAGCGGCGAGGCATGTGTAAGCCTCCTCTCGGTCCTCCCGAAGGAGATGGAATTCCTGTCCCATTGATCACTTTATTGCTCCTGCGCAGTCTTCATTTCTTGTTTTCTTTTCTGTGGCTTCCTTGCAATAGTGGTGCAGTATGTTTATATGCTGAGTGGAAGAATGAAACTCATCTGGTTGTCCGTGTTCTTTCTTGTCCCGTCTTTTTAGCGCTATTTTTTCCACTCATACCATCCTTGATCATTTGTTTTCGGACACAGGTGCTTCTACTTGTGGCAGGAGATAGGAGTGGTGATTGCGAATGAAGTTAGCATGACCTCAAAATAACATTACTACAATTGCTCTGACCGCATGTCTCGTGGCAGCATCGAACTGAATTTCACGAAGGAGCAGAGCTCGGTTGTGATCGAGTCTAACAGGGATCACATTCGCGTCATTTGCTTCTTCACGCAACGGAGCCTGTAGCGACAAAAATTACTTGCATAACACCGTATGCCATATAAAACGATGCGTAGAGATATAATCTTCTGATAGTGTGACAATTATTTTTCATAATATAAAATCAAGTGTCCCAATGAAATCGATCGTGCATATCAGAAGGGGTTATGAGAGGCACCACAGACAAGTTCAGCTCAAGATTCGCGACGGAAGTAAAAAAAAATGCACAATTATGTGAAGCGAGCTGCATCGTCTCTTTCTGAACACCCAGGCCACGCCCCAGAAGCACCTGGCACATACAAACGAGCTACTAGTCCGATAAAAGAGCCTACCGTGAGCAGACAGACAGACAACGAACTTTATTGGATCCTGAGGAGTTACGACCCCCTAACGGGAGGCCGTTGTAACTGCTGGCCGCGCCCACGTAGAGGACAGAACGCGAAATATTTTATTCCTTGTTGCGACTTGCTTCCCACGAAGCACGTTTCGTGCTGACCGAGAAGACCACTCGCCAACAACAGTGCGCGCTCAATACGACGAACGCGCTCGAGCTGCACTTTTTATGGTTGTGGCTCAAAACGTGTTTTTTTTTTTTTTTTTGACGCTATATAGTTAACACGGTGGAAGGATGCAGTCGACAAGCACACCTCATACTTTTTTTTTTAATCCAGTTAGGAGTGTGAATGTATCAACTGACGAAATTGAGAGAAATACCTCGGCATTTCAGGTGGGTTACAATTTAAGTTCAACTCTAACACTCGCTCTTTTTTTCGTTTGAAATAAAATGCATTCGTTGCGTCTCAGCTGAACATGCTGTAGCTGCTCCTTCAAATGACACGTTCGTTACAGTAAGTTTCGCCTAAGTGCGCTTTCACTATCGCCTTATTCCGTTACATTTGAAAACCAGTCAATGTGTCAAATGCATTAATTTTCCAAAGGTAAAGCACGCAAATATAATCGTTGTATCAGAAGTAGAAAAATCTGAGTGCCCTAACGGAACGCGAGAACAATGTGCGCTTTGAACGGCGCCCTTGAAGCCGCGAAGTAATATTGAGGAAATGAAATAGGTCATGGTTGTTGCGAGAGCCGGAGGTGTTTGGTCGGAACTGCTGAGATATATTCCGTGTTACAAGAGAAGTCCTTACGGCGTGTGGTCATGACATTTGTTTGGGTCAGTGCTTCTGAGCATGACTGAAGCTAATAAGAGTGGACTCAGCCCGCTGTTCGTAAGCTCCCTTGAACTTGACAAACGTGCCTTGTCCTTTTTTTACAATTTCGTCATCCCCCGCAGAGCTTAAACCTCACCACCAGCATTATAACTTGCCGAATTAACACCTGTGATTTATGACAGTCATCAAGTTGACTGTATCTCCCGACATGCAAAAGGCATTCGACATTAACACAGGCTCGTCGCCTGTACAAGAAATTTAACGAAAATAAATGAGTTATTGAAAACAACGTATAATGCCTGGCAAAAATAATCTTATGGTTACATTTCGCAGGGCTATGTGCTTAGAACTCATTTTATAATATTACATTAATTTAAATTTCACCAGCACGAGTGTGGCCATGCTTGTTCTTGAGTAGCTTTTAGCGCAAAAAAAGGAACAGGGACACAGAGGGAGGGAACAAGACCAGCGCTGGTCTTGTTCCCTCCCTCTGTGTCCCTGTTCCTTTTTTTGCGCTAAAAGCTACTCAAGATGAATTTCTACCAACTAGCTCGACTTTCGGCCATGCTTGTTCGCCGATAGGAAAGTTGGTCATGTGCAGCCGACACAGAATTTACTGGTATATAAACCAAAGGCAGTTTGGCAAAGCAGTTGGGCGCAATCGCGGTGCACAATCTCCGTAGCTGTCGGAACATTCTAATAAAGAAACTTCGGGTGGCCGATGTGCAGCGGTGGGATGGCAGCAAAAGCTCGAAGGACGCTTGTCTTTGTTCATTCGCTAGTTTTTATAGATGCGTTCGCGTGGATACGCTTCTCCTCATTGACCGCTGAGAAATGTAAAACCCAGCTGCTATGCCTGTATTTGGCCGAAATGGAAAGCAATGAAGCACGTCGTCTCAGTTTGCGACGACGGAAATTGAGTTCAAGTGAATGCTTATGAAGTACAAATTCTGCTACATGAACTAATTTCCGGAAAATGTAAACAACCACATACTTCGGGGTTGTGCCCAATCAACGTGGACAAAGAGACAGAATGGCGAAACGCGCAATTTCTTTGTCTTTTTCCACGTTGACTTGGCGCAAAAACGCAGGCACGGATCACACCCACTCACGAGTCCACACCCTACTATGCAAAGTGTGTGGGCCACGACTAGCAAAGGTAAGACAGCACGAATTGTCTCCCGTGTGGTAATTCACCTTTGCTAATCGAGTGAACAACCCGTTTATAAGAAGGCTAGGGAACATACATAACAACAATGACAAAGCAGGAACAAGACTGTCCGCGGAAGCAGAGATGTTTCCAAATGTTCTGAAAGAATAGTTCAGCTTGGTTTCTCAATTTTCGGAATTGATTCTGTGCGTATCAAAATGAAAAAGTCCTTATTTCTGTGCCTTATAGCAGACGTCATGAGCACCCGGATAACAAGGCATAACAGATTGGTGTTAAACGAATCCATTGGCAAGAGGAGAGAAAACACATCGAGCCAACAACTCGTGCACGGGAAGTAAGGAGCAGCGAAACGCATGGTGCCGCAGCGACACCTTCGATGCGCTGAAACGGACCCGTCCAAAGAAAAAAATGGCTGCGCCACCAAGTCGAGTGGCGGGAAGGGCGTCGGGAGCGGCGCGTCCGTTCGCCATTCCCGCCCGGAGCGCTCACGCTGCCCAATACTCCTCGTTCCTCAAAGATCTACGCGAAGGCTGCCCTCATTTTACATTGAACATGCACAAACAGCGAGCGTTTCGCTTATGTTTACCAACGCAGAGATGCCGTACAAACGGGACTTTGAACCGAAACTGCGCCCGATTGAGCGGCCGCGCGCAAACAGACAAGGAGGCGCCAAGGGCTCCTGGTCTGTTCTCGAAATCGTACCTGCGTAGTCTCTTCCGGGGCCGGGCTGGCGGCGTTTGCGGTGTCCGACATCGTTTCTCGTAGGTGCAGGCCGCTCGACCGAACTCCGCGTCGGGATCGGAGCGCGTCGCGAGAAGGAGTCCGCCACGAGCTCCAAACACGCTGCTCGCCAGAGCTGCTCTGCCGCCGCCGCCGCCGCCCTTTGGCAGGGAGGAAAGAAGACCGCGGCTCCGACTGGCGGACGCCAGGCGCGTCCCGCTCTCGCCCTCCACTGGATGGTAGACAGAAAAGGCTCAGCGCTTTCACCGACATGTTTCGCTGATTGCGCTAGATTCTCACAACGTCGTGCTAACCACGCGCATACATATCTCAGAGGCATGGGAAAACAATATATTGACCACGTGCAAGCGCGTTTATTCAAATTGCTAAAAATAAATGCAGTTTATTGCGAACACATCTGATCGAGTTCGAGAACACAATTGATGGACTACCCTGGCACGCATCACCAAAAATTGAAAGCTTCCATTGCCTCGCTCACGTTTAGTCATGGTAGCCATTTCTTTAAATCTAGGTTCGCACATCTACCGGTTCGTCCAGCGTGGGACTTTCCACAAGTAAATGGAATGCCGTAGACGATACACGCGCTTCATTCAACAAATTTGTTGCTGCGCTTCTTTTCGCATACGGTCCTATCCATTCCTGTGCTCCTGCATATGCTCTACAATTTATTAGGTGTTGCAAAAAACAACGCAACGCCTTTCAGCGATCTTTATTATAGGACGCGTTTGATGAAGGCCCTTGTACTTAGATATAGGTGCCCGTTGAAGAACCCCTAGGTGTTCGAAATTTGGGGAGCCCTCCGCTACGGCGTCAAATATAATCATATCCTGGTCATATAATCATAACGCGTTTGTTAATGTAAGCCAGCAGAATTTCAACTTTTGGTAACGCATGCGTGAGTAGTCCATCAATTGTTTTGCCAAATAAAGAACTCGGTTCGCAATTAATGCATTTGGTTTAAGAACTTGGTCACGTGGTCAATGAAATTGTTTTCTCACGCCTCTGAGATGCGCGTGGTTTGCAGTTTATGCACACGTCACGTACGACGTTGACAGCTGTTCTGTGCCATCGAGTAGAATGCAACACGCGCGTACATTGTCACCCCGATCGGACTCATCTATGCGTTTCGAGACTGCCACTCGGCTTATGAGATTGCAGATGTCACGGCAGGCAACTCCGTGCAACACTTAAGAGACAGTGAAATGGTATTTGAAAATTTTATAACACGTTTTGCAGAGAAGGTTAGTTTTTATTTTTTATTTATTTTATTTTATTTTATTTCTGAATACTCCAACCCTAACATAGGGTTTTGGCAGGGTGGATGTACATTTACTAAATTTACAAATCGGCAAAGAAATAAACATGAAACAGGTAAGGTATGTGCACGCTTTCAGAAGAAAAAAAAGAAACAATGAAAAAAAAACAGTGGTTTGCAATAAAGAGGCATAAGGGCATATAATGAAATCAGTGCTACATTCAAGATGATCACGAGTGGAGAATCGTTACAGTGATTGAAATATACAGCAGGAGCACATGTAATAGAATTCAGACACTCACTGGAGCGCGCAGCAAATATATTCATGGATGACAGGGAAACAACTTCGTTACTAAGATGATTCCATTCGGTAATTGTCCTAGGGAAAAACGAATACTTGAATGTGTTATTACGGGTGGAGAATGGGGTTATTGTAAAGGCATGCCTCTGTCTTGTGGCATATCCTGTGGAGAAATAAAATATATGTGATAAGTCTAACTTAAAATAACCTTTAACTAACTGGAAGAAAAATTTCAATCTCAATACTTTATTTATTTGTGTAGGTGTTGGAAGGTTGGCTTTTCCTAAAAACATGTTATTGAAGTAGGGCCGAAACTGTTATAAATAAATGTAACAACTCCCTTTTGAATTTTTTTTTCCATTTCGATGATATTTCTTTCTAGTGTTGGGGTACCAAAATATGAATGCATAACCTAAAGTAGGTTGAACAATTGCCTTAAATGCAATAAGGCGAACGGCGGAAGTGGAGAGCTTGACAGCTCGTCTAAGATAAAATAGTTTGTAATTTCACGAGCTTATTACAGTGTTGATATGTATCGTCCAGTTAAGAAGGAAATAAGTGTTAATTTTAAGGGCTTGTTTTTCTTTGTTATATACAATATTAATGAGGACTAACAGACAATAAGGCCAAGGAAGTATAGGGGATGTTATTAGTAGTAAATATAAGGTAAATGTGAAGAAAGAAAAGTGGACGAAAAGATAACTTGCCGCGGGCAGGGACCGAACCTGCGACCTTCGAATAACGCTTTCGATGCTCTACCAACTGAGCTACCGCGGCGGCCATCCCCCCGTCCACTTTATAGGGTATATATCTACATTAAACGTGGGAGCGTCAGTCAGCGCCGCCAGTAGCCATGACGGCGAGTGTGGAACACTCTTTTTCTGCCTGTTGGCGTCACGTAGCACGTTAACTTATTACGAGTCCAGTTAAGGTCATTCGAAATCCAATAAACAAGGTGCATGTAGTGTTGTACCTCCTGCAAAAAAAAAAAAAACAATATCGGCTGAATATTCAAAATGAGGAGGGTTACGTTTGTGCGAAATGTTCATGAAAACGGTCTTTTTAAAATTATCTGGCATCTGCCATTTATCGCACCAACGAATAACCTTTTGAAATGCATCGTTTAAACGAATTTGTCTGTAGGGTTTTCTATTTCCGAGTATAGGATGCAGTCATCCGAATATAACTTCACTTTCACAGGTATATCATGTGATATATCATTTATAAACAACAAAAAGAGGAGGGGCCCGAGCACGGAGCCTCGGGGGACACCCGAGTCAACCGGTACTGTACGAGAACAATGATCATTGAAAAAGACGTACTGTTTTCAATTCGAAAGATAACCTGAAACTCAATTTAGAAGCTTAGTATTTTTAAGAATTAAATCCATTTTGAAGAGTAATTTATTGTGAGAGACCATATCGAAAGCTTTAGCAAAATCCATAAAAATTGCATCTACCTGTTTTCCGGAATTTATAGATAGTGCGAAACAATGAACTGTAGTTACCAGCTGAGTCTTTATTTTAAGTGCTCGTTTTCTAGTGTCTGTTGCTGTCGCAGCTTTTCGCTGACATCTTCCATTCACTTGCGGACAGATTACTGTGTCATATACTGTAAAATAATAGCAAGCCAGAAAGTGATGTGATTGACTCTGATTTGCGATGAACGGGTGCGACATCTGAGCCATGGAGGCTGTCTCGAGAAAGGTGTCCGAAAATTCATCAGGCAAATGCGATATTTGTTCGATTTCTTCACAATTACTTTTTCTGTATAGCGGCAGACACCTAAAGATGGCTAAAGACAACATTTGGCACAGTAATTAAGAAAGTCAAATTAATTAACTCAAAACGCAGAACAGTGCAACTGCCATATTCTTCTGAGACGTCCACAATGAGTGAGCGTCGTTATACCAACCGACTTTGTTGTGTGGGTGTGCGGGCTGCGCTTGCAATTACGCACATACGTTAACCAATGAGGGAGTACTACACCTCTGTAATCGTTGCCTTCAACAGTGAGGTCATTCTGGTGTTCTGCTTGTTGCGCGCATCAGTGCTTCGGTTTCACCGTTCAATTTCATTGAATTTCATTACGCCACAATAATTGCTAGACGCCGCTTTTTCTATAGCTCAAAGCTGCGATGGGTTATTCGCATGAAGAACTTTAATTCTCCCATTTGACATAACCACCTACCTCCACTAATTAAAAGTTAATTAATTTAACTTTCCTAATTGCGGTCACAAATGATGCCTTAAACCATCTAAAGATGCCTGCCGCTATAGAAAAAGCAATTCTCAAGGCAGGGAGCAAATACCTCATTTTCCTCATCTTCGAGGATTTTCGGACACATTTTTTGAAACAAGCTGTATAAACTCAATCGAGGAAAACGTGCGCATTTTTGCTCTGTATCTGTATAATACTCCGCTCAAAGCTTTTGACTAATACAAACACGGCGGTGTTCATATTGTAACCAACAAATGCAGTGCCTGCTGCTGCAGAACTCATTTGGGGCGAACGTGTGCCCTCGGCAAGAATTTCCCTTGCCCTGTCGTCCCGTGGCGCGCTATGCTTGCCATTGGTGTGGCGGCAACATAATTTCAAGGCCAACTAGAACGCCTTCAGAGGTAGTATAGACAAGAAAACAAATGGGATGCCTTCGTCACTTAGGTTACCCTTTTTACAAGGCTACTTGATCTGTAGAAATTGTCATTCGTTTGCCCGAAATTGCAGTAGCGATAGAGCAGACCGCTAGGCAAGTTTGGATTGTATAAAAGTCAAACGTTTCTTGTCTTTTTGCTCGAGCTGTTCAAGTGATTGATCAGTCTGATACATATTTCCCAGAAATTATTCTATCCCTTCCACCTCGTGGACCTACGGCACGTTTGAGATTATTTGGCAAATTTCATTGCCATCCTTCACCTCAGAGCGATTCATTTCTCCGCCATACTGAAGAGGGCCATGAAGATTTTAATGAAAGGGCCAGTTAGCCTATTCTAAATGCGTTTTCTATGCCTTCTCTATGAGAAATCTGTTTCCACCGCTCTGTTACATAAGGCGAATCGCTGCAAAAATTAAAAAGAATAAATAACTGTTATCTAAGGTGTTGCATGTCTAACCTAGGCCCCCATACCCAGAAGGGGAGTGGCTTTACCCACTAAGCTTCAAGGGCCCCTCCAACACTCTTGAAGAACCTATATTTTATTTGTAGTTTGCGTACACTCTAAATATTTTCACGCACATTAAGCGTGAAACGCGCTCCTCGGCGTTGTAAAACTTGTTGTGAGCACCAAGTGACTCAAAATACGCGTTGTTTTGCTCCAGCCAAGCGTGACGCGGGGAGAAAGCCCATAATCGCTTCCTCTTGCGCATAATGCAAGATTGCATGCGTGAGAACCGGAAAACTCACACTTAGGAAAAGACCGCGCCGCCGATCGCGCTTCTCCTCATCACACACATATATACATATACGTATCCCAATAGGGAGTCGTGCGACATGGCCATTACTCGCTTCTGATTTGCTCCTGTGACTTGCGCTTCCTTTCCTTTTTTCTTTTTTTTTTTCATGCGAAATCGTTGAAAGGTGGCGGTCGCTTCAGTATATGATTTTGGTGGGAAAACGTGGTTAGAGCCGTTGGAGCAATTGGCTTAGCAGGCACTTTGTGCGTCGTGTCTTCCTGCCTTTCAAGTGTGTACGGTGCGCAGTGCTCGCTCTCTGACGGCAACAAGTGGCGAAGGAGCAAAGTGACGACTCATTTGACATCGACTGACCTACGCGGTGGGCCGCGTGCTATACGTGAAATGACAACGAATTTCACTGCCCGGGTTCTCGCGGGACACGGCGCCACTTATTCAAACGCCACTTTCCGGCTGGATGGTGTGCTTACTGTGGGCACCCGCCTGCCATGCATGGTCGCTTGGAATATACAGGTAAGCAATTTATTTCCTAATGTTCTTGTTCATTCTATGAGCTAAAACTATTTTCCGAAGAACGACGTTTTCAGTGTATTGTGTAGCTCTTCCTATTGGCCTCCGAACTTAGCATGTGTCAGGTCAAGTTTTATATGTACAGTACTCACGGACTGAAACGCGAAAATTTAGGTCTAAGTAATGCACGTACTTTTGTTTCCATCGTCTTCAGTGCGTGTCATATTGACGGTATTTTGCATCGAACACTTACACCAGAGCGAACATTGCCTTTGGCAGCCAGATAAGTAGCGATATGACGCAGTTAATATGAGCAATTGCACATCGAAGTCGTTATGCAGTAAATAAAGTGATGTCGCGTTTCAAACCGTGAGCATACTGTAGGTTTTATTTCACTCAGGTCGTGCGGCCGATCGGCAAAGATGACAAGAAAGAAGGAAGGAGCGTTGCTCTCGCCGCCGTGGCTGTGAGTCGCTTCTCTCGTTCGCCGTCGGGTTTTCGCCTGTCTGCGCGTCTTGCGGTCGTTAGCTTTATTCGCAGCGGCGTCGCGGTTCACGTCGGTGGTCATTATCGGGCGAAGAATTACAACACCGCTGTTGAAGTGGCCGCCTGGCTCCTCGCGCGGGTTAGGGCAAACAGCGCCTGCTCCCTCCGTCATCCGCAGATGCCCTCGAAAATGACGAGCAATATTGGATGCCGCAAATCGACACAGTAAACGCGTTCATTACCAGGCCTTGGAAAATGTGTCGTATTCTATAATACTGCCGCGTAAAGGTCACAATAAAAATGTGCGTGTTTGCTCTGCATCGCGGCTGAAGTTCTCATGTTGTATGAGAATGCGCACTGCATCAGACTTTAGCTATTACACTGAAGCCGCTATTGCCAAGAGAGCACTGTGACTACAGGGGAATTAACTGTGGGTGGTGCCACAACCTAACATCACATTGCAAGATACGATTGCGTCATCTTCATGAATTTCAGGCTGCTGCGTGAAGTCGCAGTCGTGTGTAATCTATATTTGCGTTGCTGTGAGACCACACAAATATAGTTTTACCGTACAGTCCAGTGCGTGAAGCCAGTGCTTCGGCGGGCGGCGGTGTTAGCTGTCGCGGCAGCACTGTGGCAAACAGGTCGTGTTCTAATAACCAAATTATACTGAATGAGAGAAAAGCATTTTTTTTCTTAACGGCTCGAGAACAGCAGACGTGTTGAAACCGACAATTCGGACTTGCACCTTTCTCTGGAAAAGCACAAGATTGTCGTGAGTACAAAAACGAAGTGCTTCGTGTGGTGCTCAATGGTGTAACTAATAGCTTATCTCTGGAATGCCTTTCCTGAAACTCGTGACGAATTATTTACTGATACAGCGAAATGTGGTCACTACGATCGTCCAGTTAACGTTGCTTTCCTAATAGACAAATATTTCTGAGATACCGCGCTGAGCGCATATTCTGTCGTTGTGTGTGCATCTACTAGGAATAAATGAATCAGCATTCTAAGGGGTTATTCGTCCTTTCGGGGGCAACGACGGCTGTTAGCCCACGTAGGAGACGTTTGCCCAGCTGAACGTCTAACTGCGCGACGTTTACAGCTTCAAGGAGTAAATCTTAAGCCCTCGGTAGCAAGAAGACGAAGGGAGGGGCTAAAATCACTTTCCTTCGGCACTTTCATGCTTTTCTCTGATAAATGACCAACTTTAAGGTCATCTTTGCGCCTTAATAAACTGTGCCCTTTGCATGAATCGAATGCAGCGGGACTACAATACAAATAGTAAAAGTAAATAATGACGATAGGTTGTTGACGCGAAAGAGTGCTGTCTCTATCCGTGCGAAGGCCAAGACTGCTGCTTCAAGATATACTTTGTTGCTTCCGAGCTATCGTCGACTGAGAGTACAGGACGCTTTTCTAAACGTGCATGAGCGTGAGTCGTGCGGTGCGCGGGAAAGTCATGCTCAGTTCCACTTCCACAAACGCTGTAGCTGCACAACAGTGCTTAGCTCGCTCGACTCCCGACCGAGGAAACACTGGTTGGATTCCCAGCGTGCGTGCAATGTCTTTTTTTCCTTCAGGGCTTCCTCTCTATTGATGAAGGGCTGCACCCCAACGTTCCTGCCTTGTGGTTAACAGCTGCATCCTAAGGGATGTTAGACTAACAATTAAGCTCTCTACATTTAGTCTCGAGCAAAACTAATGATTCTGCCAACGCATATAGTTCGTGTCTGAAAGGAACAGCTTTCGGTCCAAAACGATCGCAAAATCGCTTGAGTGTAATGTTCAGAAAGAGGCACTCGCCAGACTTGAGCAATTATGTTATCGCTGTGAAAAATATTAGCTTTTTGATTTTTTTATCCGTGCAGACAATAGAGGCGCACTATGAAAATGGAATAGGTGCGCTCTGAGTTAAGGCACTCTTAAAGCGTCGTTTACCCTGAGGAACACGCCTCTTGTGGCAGTATTACCCGCAGTCTTGGGCCTTTTATGTTCTTCGTATTTGTTCACAATGCGATATTTGAGAAGATTTTGCTGATGCCCAGTGTAATCTGAGAGTTCTTTTTTCTGCTCCAAACAGATTGCGAGTCCGAAAATCGAATTTTAGACTTCGAAACTCGTTTCCACGGTTCCTGCTGGTCCACACTCTCGTTATGATTAAAGCAACAAAGAGCCATGAAGTTTTGCTTATTATGTGCCGTAATATGTGTTGGTGAATTGTAATTCCATGTGTTCTCTTTCAGCTTGTCTTCGAGTTGAGATATTCAAACACTGTCGATGATAATGTAAAACGCCTCGGGAAAATCCTGTCAGCAGCGGCAACACTGGCATTTCTGGCGCAACCATCGCACACAGGCGTTGACACGTACCTGCGGCGAAGGCTCTCAAAAATCGCCCTAATTTCAGCGGTGAGTAAAATGTTTTCTCCCAGCCGAAGATTCCGAGGCAATCTAAAACGTCTTCTTTATGTTAACACTACTCGGTTCTGAGCCGTGAGTAACGAAGATTTAACGCCGCAGTCGCAATGTGAGGCTTGCCGATAAACTCATCTTTATGAATTTGTAGCTTTACACAAAGTCATATCTGTCAATGGGTCACTCTATCCGGTACCACTTTGTTTTGTTAATTTTATCTTTTTTTCATGTTCCACCCGCAGACATCGTAGGCCAGTGCATTCTATGGGGCGACGTGAAGCCGCTGGTATGCGGCAAAGAGCCCAGAGAAATTGTGAAGGTGCAACCGGACACACCAGTGGAAAAAAGCTTTGGTGCTTTGCTTGTGTGTGTGTTACGCGAAGGAAGTTGTATCCGGCCGCTTTAGGGCGCTTGCTAGACTTCGTTCAAGCAGTAGTAAGATCTCGCGGCTTTGACAAAATTCCATGGGCGCAAAAAAAGAAAAAGAAAACTACGCGATTTCTTGACGAAACAAAAGTTCGTTTGTATAGAGTACTTAGCAAAGTTCACGTGCTGCTTTAAAGTGACATCAAAAGTTCATCTATAGCTCATTTTAGAGTTCCAATGTCTTCCTTTTCTCAGATCAGTGCTCTTATATGTGTAAGGAAGCGTTCTTATTATTGTGAATAAAAATTTAATTCAATCTTAAGCTTCCTCAAAAATTTTTGTTCTATTTTGTTCCTTAGCTTTCATCGAAAATGCAAAGCCTCAGAGCAATCCTCACAGAATTTCTCACTTAATTTAATTGACAAACGTCAAGTGCTGGCGCGGAAAGATTGCACATTAGAGGCTTAATTGTAGGATTCGCTAGATGCACTCGTGCAAGATGCTTTAATAAAGTTTGTCTTGTACTGCTTTCCTAGCAAAGTTTCAGAGACAATCCAGAACGCCTTCATCCTGCTAACACTACTCCCTTTTGAACGGTGTGACGAAGATCTAACGCCGCAGTCGCAATGTGAGGCTGGTCGATCCGTGACTGAAGGTCTTCCTAATGCTTAGTTAAGGTGTAAGAGAGGATTTTTGCTTACTTGATGCGGGATTCTCCTGCTCTATTAAATGTGTTTCTGACCGTCAGGAATTGTTTAAAAATGAAGCTGAAAGAATATATTTGCCGTGCCATATTTGTTGTTGCTTGGCGGCTCTTTGGAGGGTGTATACTGAGCCCGGCAGTAAATACCTAATTACAAAAATCAACTTTCAATTTTCATCTGGTCCACGTGTGAATTATGGAACATTCCACTGCGACAACGTAACATGAGCTTGCCAGCTGCACCGTAAATGCGGAACGCAGTGCCGATCTTGAGCTGCGCGTAGGCACGCAATATGGGCCCTTAGGTACAACACGGAATGACTAGCCAGTCTCTCATTCCTTGGCGACTACCTAGGAAAAAATCCGTAAACAGGGGGTGGGTGCTCGAGCCGACGTTTCGACAAGTGGACTTGTATTCAGCCTTGAAGAAGACCACTTGTCAAAACGTCGGCTCGTTTACGGATTTTTTCATCGCAAGCTTCCATCTTACCCTTCCTGCCGTTTTTTGGTTACTACAAACTGTACTATAAACCGCATTCCTTATTTATATTCCAGCTAGCAAGTTCATTTTACGCTGTCACCGTGTAGCGTTCTATAGTTTCCACATGTGCAAAGTGAAAAGTGAAAGTTAATTTCCGCAATTAGCTAATTAATGCAGAGCATTAGTATATATGCTCTCCAAGCAGCCGCGAAGCCCACACAGCACGAATATCTTCCTTCAGCTTTCTTTTTAAATGATTTCTGACGGTCAGAAAGGCATCTCAAGGAGCGGGAGAATGCCGCATTAAGTAAAACGCCTCTCTTACACCTTCTCTAAGCGTTAAGAAGGTCGCCAGTCTCGGTTGGCAAGCGTGGGCGCTTAGCGTGACAGCGCACCACGCTTAGACCAAGCGTGCAAAAAATTGTCCACACTCACGCTTAGCAAGCGTTGGGCATCCCGCAAGCCATGCTTAGGAAGCGTGATTTTTTCAGCGTGAAAGCACACCGCGCTTAGATCAAGTGTGCAGAAAATCGCCCCCAAACATGCTTGCTACGCGTGAAAATATTTAGAGTGTAGACTGATGGCAGGAAATAATTTTAGCACAGGTCTAAGCACCGATATGAACTGATTTAGTATTTTAATCACGCAGTAAAGTCACTGCATCGCTGACGACTGCGTCAGCTCGTAGTGGCACTCGCCAGAACTATTTTGGCCGGAAATGAAGGCTAAGCGAGCAAGCATCTGACTGGATAAATGTAACGTTAAAAGCGATCGTGGCTTGGCATCGAAATTGAGATTACTAATGTGTTTCAATAATAGCGAAAGTTGGGCTAGTTGGTGGTTCATGCTTGGGATGTAAAAACAGCGCAAAATATAGACAAGGACAGAGGAAGAGACGACACCGCGCTGAACTCGCAACTAAACTTTATTGGAAATTACACGCACATATATCAAGCATTCGACCCGGTCACGTGGCAAACCAAAGGCGTCTGCGCAGCATAGCAAACAAGGTACGAAACATGCCTAATCATTGTGAACATCAACACGTGTGTAACAACCGAGAAAAAGCTAAAAACACCACCTTCATACTCTCCAAAAAGCATGCGCAACAGTCCATAACAAACTAATAATCACTTTAACCTGGCAGCGCTGAACCCAGGTACCGAAGCTCCTTTTCACCAAGGGCCACAGACGGCTTACTTACACACCTTTCCCCCTCCCTTTCAATGAAAAAAGCCTCCATCACTTCCCTAGTGCATTTGTCTCGATGCCCAAACAAACAAGTGGCTTTATCTGCCATAGGTTGGCAGCCACACTCCCTACAATGAGCTGGCAAGTGCAACGCGCCAGCTGCCGTTAATGAGGTTAAGTGTTCCCTTAGTCTCACGTTAATGCACCGCCCGGTTTGTCCTATATAAACCCCCCCGCATGACAATGGCAACTTATATACAACACACGATTTACACTGAACATATCTATTTTCTCTCTTCTCCGGACAGAACGAGCAGGTCTTTCGTAAACCCGAACTTCTTTTATGCACGCGGGAGCAAATAGAGGACAACTTATTGGGAGCGGACATCACTACACGTACCCCATACCTACTGGCCGCATTTTTTAAGCTATGTGAAAACTTGTGCACGTAGGCTACCACAACCGGTTTCTTTTCATTGCGCACGCGCTCTGTTCTCCTGTGCGTATCCTTACGCCTTTAACCCACTTGATTAGCTTTTGACAACTCCTCAAGATTTCCGTATCAGGGTAGCCCGCCAACTTCAGCCTCTCAACCTGGCTCAGGAAACTTTCTTTCAACGCATGCGTGCACGTTTTCAGGAGCGCAGCCCGCAGCGCAGCATAAATAATGCCGGACTTAACTATCTTAGAATGGCCTGAGGCGAACGGCAAGATAGCCTTTACGGATCGGGGCTTGTATTGCCAACACAAATGTTCCTCGTGAAACCGCAGTCTAATATCTAGAAACTGAAGCTCTCCTTTTTCAGGCAGCTCGTAGGTGAACTTTAGCCCATGGCCAGAATCCTTAAAAATGTTTAAAATGTCAGCTCTCATGCTATGCCGACTGTCGGATTTAATTACAACAAAGAAATCATCAACATACCGAAAAATGTGGCAAGCCAGACTGTTCACTTTATCTGCAACGGACCTGTCGACTTGTCCCAGGAAAATATTACTTAAAATTGGTGCCCCCCTAGACCCGATGCAAACACCAGATTTTTAGACATAAACGCCCCCTTTCCACTCTACACACATTGACCGCAAGTAAAACGTCAGCAATTCCAGAAAACTTTCCGAGGAAACACCACAACTGTTCACGAACTTAACTTCATTATTGTCCTCAACCACACAAGATTTAACACTCTGCAGTAGTTCCACATGCGGTAAGGAGTAAAACATGTCCTCAATGTCGATGCTGAATGCCGAACAGGAACCCGGGTTATTAGTTCTGAGAAAATCTACTACACCTTCAGAGTTCTTTACTACAAAAGGGTCAACTATATTGAGGGCTTCCAGGTGCATCTGCAAGTAAGTCGACATCTCAGACAGCCAAGTTCCTTTTTCTGATATAATGGCTCTGAACGGGGA
The DNA here is from genome assembly GCF_013339695.2 of Rhipicephalus sanguineus. NCBI lineage: Eukaryota > Metazoa > Arthropoda > Arachnida > Ixodida > Ixodidae > Rhipicephalus > Rhipicephalus sanguineus. Next base: position 316,996,194 of record NC_051176.1, read on the forward strand.
ATTATGTTTATGGGTTTTCACTGAGAAAAAAACTTGCAAGTTTAATTCTTTTGCCTTTTTTACTCTACTGACTACACTGGACAGATTCTCTTCCTCTGTCCTTGTCTATATTTTGCGCTGTTTTTACATCCCAAGTAATGTGTTTCGTTTTTCTTTTTTGTGCTTTTTCATCGAACCATAAATACACATACCAAAAAAAAAAATCGACAGGTCGCACGCGTTGTGGGAATCGGTTTCATGCGAAGCAGTCAGCGAGTACTTCTATGCTGTACTTTATGGCTTTAAGCCGAGCGTTACAAGGTGAATCGACGTGTTTTTGTAAGTGTAGTAGCTATGCGCACATCGTGGGCTTACCGGGCACGTCGACAACGCTGGCGTTTAAAGGGTAACTTATGGTCCGACGTAACGTCAGCCCTCACGTTAGACTACATACGTCAGTAATATCGGAACTAAGGTCACCTTATGGTGCAGTCATGTGAATATCATACGTAACTTTCGTTAATGCATTCCTCCGGGGTCGAGAAATGCTTCAATATAGCTTGCTGAATCATAGGAATAAAAATGTAATGTTTAATAGACTGCTATACAAGCGGAGCCAACACTGGAACCACTGACGCTAATCTCATATGATGACACCTGTATCGTAGGAGTACATATGTACTGTTTATTGCTTTCTTGTAAAATTAGATAGCCAGCACCACAACCACAATTGACGTTGCACCGCCATTACGCCTGCATAGGCTGTTTTTCCAAACCAGTTTATAGACCTGGCGGGGCTCTGTGGTACAATACTTGATTACCACGCAGAATGCTTTGGTTCAACTCCTGATGGGAGCCTAATTTTTAAATGCGAAGCATTTCTTAGCGAACCTTTGGCACTTCGAGCGTATCTATCTACGTATCTATCTAGCCGCCTACGTCTTGGTGCTCTCATGATCGCCTCGTTAACATGGTGCAGACCAAAATTGGTATGGAAGGGTAAGAGGATTTGACGAATATGGCTGTCGGGTCATGACATGAATAACGCGAAAATCGTGTCGCGTACGTCGTCAAACCCTTTCCTCCAGACACGTGTGGCACATACCCGCTTGCCACGGGCTGCGGTGCACGGGTATGCGCCACAGATGATTGACAGTTCATATGGACCCATGGACGACGAGAACAGACATTGGTAATTTAAATGCGAGAGCGTTCAGAAAAACCGACATCGGCAACGTTGACCCGACGAAAGGAAAGGATTAGGATCTCAGCAGGAATCAAACCCAAGCATTCAGCGTGGCAATCAGGTATTTCGTCACACACCCACGCCAGGTCTAAAAACTGGTTTGGAAAAGCAGCCTATGCAGGCGTATTGTCGGTGCAGCGTAAAATGTGTTCGTGGTGCTGGCTATATAATTTTACAATAAAGCAATAAACACTACATATCTACTCCTACTTTAAAGGCGTCATCGTATGAGATTAACGTCGGTGGTTCCAGTGTTGGCTCCGCTTTTATAGCAGTCTAATATACATTACATTTTATTCCTATGATTCAGAAAGCTATATTGAAGCATCGACCCCGCGGAATACATTAACGAATGTTGCGTGTGATATTCACATGACTGCACCATAAAGTGCACCTAGTTTCGATAACACTGACGTATGTACTCTTACGTGAGGACTGACGTTACGTCGCACCATAAGTTACCCTTTAAACGTCAGTGTTGCCGACGTGCCTGGTAAGCCCACGATGTGCACATAGCTACCACACTTACAAAAACACGTCGATCCACCTCGTAACGCTTGGCTAAAAGCCATAAAATACAGCATAGAAGTACTCGCTAACTGCTTCTCATGAAACCGAATCCCACAATGCGTGGGATCTGCCGAATTTTATTCTTTCCATTCGTCGGGACAACGCTGCAGATGTCGGTTTTTCTTAACGCTCTCGCATTTAAATTACCAATGTCTGTTCTCGCCGTTCCTGGGTAGATGAGAACTGTGAATCACCCGTACACCGCGGCCCATGGAAAACGGGTATGGGCCACACGTGTCTGGAGGAAAGGGTCTGACGACGTACTCGACAGGATTTTCACGTTATGCATGTCATGACCCGACAGTCATATTCGTCAAGCCCTCTTACCCTCCCATGCGAATTTTGATCTATACTAAGTTATGGAGGCTATCATGAGAGCACCCAGACGTAGGCGGCTAGATAGATAGATAGATAGATAGATAGATAGATAGATAGATAGATAGATAGATAGATAGATAGATAGATAGATAGATAGATAGATAGATAGATAGATAGATAGATAGATAGATAGATAGATCATCATCATCGTCATCATCATCAGCCTGTCTACGCCCACTGTAGGGCAAAGGCCTCTCCCATGTTCCGCCAATCAACCCGGTTCTGTGCTTTCTGCTGCCACGTTATACCTACAAACTTCTTAATGTCATCTACCCACCTAATCTTCTGTCTCCCCCTCACGCGTTTGCCATCTCTTGGAATCCAGTCGTTACCCTTAATGACCACCGGCTATCCTGCCGACGTGCTACGTGCCCGGCCCATATCCATATCTTCTTCTTGATTTCAACTATGATATCCTTAACCCCCGTTTGTTCCCTGACCCACTCTGCTCTATTGCTGTCGCTTAAGGTTACACCTATCATTTTCCTTTCCATCGCTCACTGCGTCGTCGTCAATTTAATTTGAACCCTCTTTGTAAGTCTCCAGGTTTCTGTTCCTAGGCAAGTACCGGTAAGGTGCAGCTGTTATATACCTTCCTCTTGAGGGATAGTGGTACACTACCATTCATGATTTCATAATGCTTGATAGATAGATAGATAGATAGATAGATAGATAGATAGATAGATAGATAGATAGGTAGATAGATAGATAGATAGATAGATAGATAGATAGATAGATAGATAGATAGATAGATAGATAGATAGATAGATAGATAGATAGATAGATAGATAGATAGATAGATAGATAGATAGATAGATATAGATAGATAGAAACACTCAGACTACTAAAGGTTTGTTAAGAAATGTTTCGCATTAAAAATATCCCTGCAACTACAAAGCATGACTGCCATTGATTCTGGCTCTTCCCTGTACGCTTGCGAGCTGCCTCTTTCCGCTCTTGATTGTCGTTCAAGCAAGGAATCCCCTTGGTTGAATTGATGTCGCTGTAGTTCGCACCGGATAACCCGCGTAGGGGCAACCTTCTTGCCGCTCCACAAATTTCCTTCTCAGAATGAGAACGCTTGTGACTACCGATCCGCTAGTTTCTTAATATTTCTGCCTGCACCGCTGGATCTCCGCCTCGTTTCTGGCGCCGGTGCGAGTATACACGTTCCCGCACCCCTGCCGGGAATGGCGGCGTCAGCGGCGGCGGTCTCCAGGAAGCGCACTGGGCTCCATAGTGCTGCGGACAGCGATGAAACCAGTGTCCACTCGCTCAGCAGTGAGGACTGGTCCGATGACGACTTTCAGCTCGTACGAAGCCGCAAGGCGAAGCGAAGAAACACCGGATCCCCCTTTTCTTCAGGCAAGTCAACTCTGAAATCTACTCGGAAGACCGCAGTCAGTACGATTATTTTCGTACCAGAACTCGCTACGGACAACCTGAGACACCTCAACAGACAGTCGGTCTCGGTGCTTCTCGAAGCGGCGGTGCCAAATCAAGTAATGGACGTGAGAGTCAACTCACGAAAAAATGTTCTGGCTGTCGACGTTGCACATGAGACTGCACTGAGCCCATTGAGTAAAATAACAGAACTTGATGGCATAAAAGTTCGCTCCTACATCCCACTGGGCAGTGGTACCACTACTGGTGTCATCTACGATGTGGACGTCTCTCTTTCCAGCACAGACTTGCCAAGTCTGGTGAAACCAGCAGTAGATGGCATCCCTATACTACATATGTCGCGCATGGGCTCATCTCGCTGTTTAAAACTGACATTCAAGGGTGAATCTCTGCCCTCGCATGTCAAGGTAGGCCACTTTCGGCATCCTGTACGACCGTTCATTCCAAGGCCACTGCAATGCCACAAATGTATGAGGTTTGGACACGTAAGCGCCGTGTGTCAGAGCACGATAATTTGCTCGCGCTGCGCCGAACCACACGCTGCAGACTCCTGCAATGCCACGGTCCTCAAGTGCCGCAATTGCCTCGGGTCCCATGACGCTTCGTCAAATGAGTGCCCCAAGAAACAGAAGGAAAACGAGATCCTAAAGAAGATGGTGCGAGACCGTTCGTCTCGTCGGGAAGCTGTTGCTGTCGTCAGAAAGCGACGCTCCCGACGCCGTAGAGGTTCAAGGAACTCTGTGAATCGCAGTTCACAGGTGACACCTCCTCCTCTGCTTCCTAGACCAGACACGTCCGAGTCGATTTCTCAGGACAAGACCGCACAAGAACACATGGACTCTGAAGCATGGCCGGCATTACCAAAGCTGCAGCCAGAGCCACAGCCAGAACCACAGCAACAGCCAAAGCCACAGCACAATCCACAGCGACTCCAATGGTCGCGGCAGACATTGACCGAGTCAACGACAGCGCTGGTTCAACACGACATGCCCGAGAAAGACCAGGACATTGTTGCGATGCTTCGCTCTCTTCTGGACACCATACTCATGCTTTTGAACAAGCTAAACACTCCGACAGCCCGAACTGCCCTGCAACTGCTGGAGATTGTCGATCCAGTGTTTTCAGCGCTTCAGTAATCACCACAGCTCGCCCATGGCCCTTTCAAATGCTGCGATTCCCCAATGGAATGTCAGAGCGCTGATGTCACGTAGGTCAGAGAAGCTCCAGCCTCAGTGACTGATTGTACTCCTTTGCACGTGCACTGCTCTCCTTCTCTCTCTCTTCCTCTTTCTAGTCCCCATTCCCTTATCCCCAGCGCAGGGTAGCAAACCGGACTTTCGTCTGGTTAACCTCCCTGCCTTTCCTCTTCTCGCTTTCTCTCTCTCTCTCTCCTTCTCAGAATGAGAGGAGCGACTGACATAGAATATCGCTGTAGCACGCGGAGCCTCGCCTCGAGGCAGTAGCCCCTGCTCAAGTTCTGACACGTCAGGCGTCAGGCACCACGTTTGTTACCAACGACGTGAACAATACGTTGGGAAGGACAAGCAACAATGGTGTGCAAGCTTCCGCTACGTAGAAGCTTTCAGCTCATTTCATTGGCGCTGCTCTGAAACGTCACGAGGTGAGTGAAATGTGGTCATGTGACCCCGCGAAAATCAAGTTGAGGATAGGCATTTTTTTTCTTGTATTTTGAATTTTCCAGACCGAATAACTTGGGACTGCGTGCCGCTATCGCTGCCGTTCTTGCTGCTAGACTAACGTGTCCGTACTCCAGTCTACGCAAACCACGAGTGAAAAATGGAGCGTTGAAGAGTGTTCGAGCTCCCCTTTAACACCAACGCTTCCCGAGCGGGAATATGTTTTAAGCATGTGAATGCGAGGAACCGAGCGATACAGAACAAACTTAAAAAGAGAACACTATGATGACTTTCTTGAAATATTTCCTGATGGTGGATTGAAAGCCCTCGCCAGCACAGCACGTAAAGCACCCGTGGAGGCATGGACGAAAAATTCTGACATTGCGAAACTTTAGAGGGTTTTGTTGACTGCGGGATGCACCTTCCTTGGGACTGCTGCAAACGCTTACGAGTGCAAAAGAGAAGCTGACAGACGACGATGCGACAGCGTTCTACGGAAAGCCGCAACCATGAAATTTCTTTCAATAAAACCATAGAGTTTCATATAGATACACTAGAGGGAACTCTGGCGCTAGTGTCTATGGGAGCTCCAACGCATGGCGCTTCAGTCAGCATGGGAATGATGGGTAGTAAACGGATTTGCCTAAACTTGGTTCTTTCGGCTCCGTTTGGCTCCGCGTCGCCTGCATCCGCTTTGTCGCAAAACGAAGTTCAGCAAAAAGTCAGCACTTCCACTTCACCAGTTTAACTTTTTTAGGCTCACCAATTGAAATCTGGTCGCGGAGTTCACAATGACCCATTCTTTTATCCGAAAGAAAACAAAAACACAGCCATAAACAAAGCCACAAGTGCGTTCGAAGCCCGCAAGTACGAAGACTAGGCAAATTTGTGTACTACCCATCATTCCGATGGTAGCTGAACGATCGCAGCGCCAGAGTCCCACCTAGTTAATTTGAGGAAACTTTGTGAATAAAACAATGCGTTTGCAACCAGATGGTGAGTTGGGTAACTCGGTAAACGTTGAAGGGTTCGGCGCCTTTCGCCCCAAGGAATCCGTTACCGGTGGAAAACTCGAATGTTTATTAGCAGAAAACATGAAATAATTAAACTTGACAGAACTGAGGGGTGCCAGCACTAGCACCTCGCCGGGCGCACAGTGTGCGCTTTTGGCCAGTCCACCGCCGACTTGGGCTTTAAACAACGCGCATCGCCAGTGCGCACCGCGTGTCGCCAACCGAGCGATGGGCGTGGCTCCCGCCGCATTCAATATGAGTGATTACTTTGAAGCGCACTGACGAAACGGGGACAGGACAGGGCTTGCACTCACAACTAATTTTCATAGCAAAGCTGTTATGCTTGACGTTTGCCGTGTGGCGTAGATAGAAAATTATCATCATCATGAAACGGCACGCGCTCTGCCTCGTCCTCTACTGCCTCGCTCCCACAACGCGGTTTGTCCGGCGTGGGATGCCATAACTCTGATGGGCGAGAGCACACAGAGAGAGAGAAATACTATTGGCGAGAAAAATTGCTCGGCGAGGCGCGAACCATGATGGGAAGGCGAGCGTCGTTACCAGTCGGCTATCCAAGCACGCTAGCACAGCATAGATTAGCCTTGTATAGTGCAGCATAACAAGGGGGCGAGGAAGAGGGGATAGAGGGGATGAGGCAAAGGAAGAGGGGATAGAGTATAAAGGATAGCACAGAAAGCAAGGAAACGAATACAGGAAGCACCAGCTGTGCTGTGACCTAGCCTTGCGCCACTTCAGCAGAAAAACATTTGTAAAAGAAGATACAGAAAGGTTCGCACACACCTAACAGTGCAGGACGCAACAAAAACATCTCTACCAGGAACACCATGCTTTTAGACGGTACACATCCCAGTCAGTACGTGTCTAGAAAGGCGCGCCCCTTATCGTACAGCGTAATCGTGGCTTGCTGAATAAACAATCACGTCCCCTCTGTCCGATGTGGTATAATGCCACTGTTTCGAGAATTATTTGATGTTTCGGAAAGGACGATGCCTAACATGGACAACACACAAGGAAGATAGACGACACATGCGCAAACTTCCAATTGCTTTTGAGCGAGTTAATATATGCAACCAAACCCGGATATATCGAACTCTCGAAAAATCGAGAATTAGTTTCGATATATCGCATAATTTCATTTTAAGAAATTTACCGTATTTCCAACTGAATTTCAGTGTGCCAGCTGGCTTCACAACACTCCTTCCCGATTGTGCAAGGACGGCGGCGTCATGGCAATACGCGGGAATTTTTTTTTTAGTTTTAATTTTTGGCGGTTTGTCCATGATTGTGTGGGATGCAGGGGCGGGTTATGCGCGAATAAAATGCGGTATCAGTGTGAACAGCACCTTGTCATACGCAGCGAAGTCCTAATGTGCCCTAATGTCAGCCTCGTTGTTCAATGTCGTGCTCCTTGGGCTGCTCTACGCAGAGCCGACGTCACGCTTCTCCCCGTTCGATTGTGTTGATTACCGCAAATATTGCGGAGAACGGCAGGTTTTTTCGTTTCGCGGCAGCCATCACGTTTAGATAGGTAGCGAAGAGGCGCGGAGAAGCGGCGACCGCACACGACGGGCCCGTTTCAAATGCAGAAAAGGCATAGCGTCACAGCAGAATGCACGTGGTAGTGAGTGGTCGTTTCTACTCGTTCCGCGGCGGACCCTCCCAGTCACACCGTTCGCTCTCGAAAATGCATGCGGTGTGATGAGGTTTATTGGAGTAATGAAGTTGCAACGAGGTCGCAACGAAAAAGGACCGTACGGCAACGCAGTGCAAGGCTGACGGAGGCGGTACAGGCTCTCGTGCAATCCGAGCGCGGGTCGTCTTTTCGTCCTCTTTCACAGGCGCATCCTCGTTCGTGCATCTGCTCCACTACAATACCCCCGGGGTGAAGCGTAGCCATCCTGGCGACTCATGGAGTACGTAGAATGAGGGGGTCGTAGTAGGGCTTGAGACGGTCGATGTGTACAGTCTCGCGCCCTCGACAGCGCAAATCTGGCGACTGTGTGAGGGGCTCGACGATGTAGTTCACTGGCGAGGTGGCATCAATGACACGGTACGGACCATGGTACCGCGCCAGAAGTTTAGAGGAAAGGCCAGGGACGTGGGGGGGTACCCAAAGCCAAACAAGGGAGCCAGCAGAAAACGTAGGAGCTGGGTGACGAACGTCGTCATGATGCGTCTTTTGTCGACCTTGAGCTTCCGCTGTAAGGGAACGAGCCAACTGACGGCAGTCTTCGGCGTATCTGGCGACTTCAGAAACTGGAGTGCACTCAGAGGCATCAGGGCGGTACGGGAGTATGGTGTCCAGTAGGTGGGAAGGTTCGCGGCCGTACAAGAGAAAGAACGGGGAAAAGCCGGTAGTCGCTTGCGTCGCGGTGTTGTAAGCGAACGTAACAAAAGGTAGTACAGTGTCCCAGTTGGTGTGGTCGGAGGAGATATACATCCTCAACATGTCGCCGAGTGTGCGGTTGAACCGCTCGGTGAGACCATTTGTCTGTGGATGGTTGGCGGTGGATTTCCGGTGAATGACGTTGCATTCAGCGAGGAGGGCTTGGATGACCTCTGACAAGAACACGCGACCCCTGTCACTGAGTAGTTCCCGCGGAGCACCATGGCGTAGAATGAAGCTGCGGAGAATGAAAAGTGCAACTTCGCGGGCGGTCGCTGCCGGGAGAGCTGCAGTCTCAGCGTAGCGCGTGAGATGATCGACGCCGACAATAATCCACCGGTTTCCAGAGCCACTATACGGGAGGGGGCCGTAGAGGTCGATACCCACGCGGTCAAATGGGCGAGCCGGGCACGGGAGCGGCTGCAACGTGCCAGTAAGGTGTCGCGGAGGTGTCTTGCTTTGTTGGCATGTAGGGCAAGACTGAACGTATTTCTGCACAAAGCGATACATTCCTCGCCAGTAATATCGCTGACGCAGCCTTTCGTAGGTTTTCAAGACGCCGCCGTGAGCACTTTGGGGATCTGCATGGAAATTCGAGCAGATGTCAGAGCGCATATGACTAGGGACAGCAAGGAGCCACTTCCGACCACCTGGCATGTAGTTGCGGCGGTACAGAATGTTGTCTCGCACGGAAAAGTGGACTGCTTGACGGCGTAGCGCTCTCGTCGAAGGGACAGCAGACGGATCGGCAAGGTAGTCGAGCAACAAGGCAAGGTATGCGTCTTTACGCTGCTCCGAAAGCATGTCAGTGGTGTCGAGTGGTGACCAGGTGTTAGAGAGGGGTGACAGAGAAGCCACATCTGGTGTTATTGGCGAGCGGGAGAGTGCATCAGCATCCGCATGCTTGCGACCGGAACGATATACGACACGAATGTCGTATTCCTGCAATCGAAGTGCCCAACGGCCCAGGCGTCCCGACGGGTCTTTCAAGGTGGAAAGCCAACAGAGAGCGTGGTGGTCTGTAACCACGTCGAAAGGACGGCCGTAAAGGTACGGGCGAAACTTCGTCAATGCCCAGATTATCGCCAAGCACTCCTTCTCTGTCACGGAGTAGTTCAATTCAGCCTTCTTGAGAGCACGACTTGCATAAGCGACAACGTATTCACCTTTGGTGCCTTTCCGTTGTGCCAAAACTGCACCAAGACCGACGCCACTTGCATCGGTGTGAATTTCTGTGGGAGCAGTGGGGTCGTAGTGACGAAGGATAGGTGGTGAGGTCAACAGGCGGCGCAACTGGCGAAATGCGTCATCACATGCAGGTGACCATGCAGAGATACCTTTGCTGTTGGCAAGCAGACTCGTCAAAGGTGCGATGATGGACGCGAAGTTGCGCACGAAGCGGCGAAAATAGGAGCAGAGGCCGACAAAACTTCTGAGGGCTTTCATCGATGTGGGCTTTGGGAATTCGGCGACAGCTCGAAGCTTATCGGGATCCGGAAGAACGCCGTCTTTTGAGATGACATGTCCCAAGATGGTTAGTTTCCGTGCTGCGAAGTGGCACTTCTTGGTGTTAAGTTGTAGGCCCGCAGAAGTTAGACACGTGAGAATTTCGTGCAGACGAGCAAGGTGTGTCGGGAAATCTGCTGAAAAGACTACTATGTCGTCCAGGTAACACAAGCAAGTCTTCCACTTGTGGCCTCGAAGGATGGTATCGATCATGCGCTCAAATGTTGCAGGCGCGTTGCAGAGCCCAAATGGCATGACATTGAACTCATATAGGCCATCGGGCGTTACAAAGGCTGTTTTAGGGCGGTCACACTCAGCCATGGGCACCTGCCAATACCCAGAACGCAGATCCAAGGATGTAAAGTACTCGGCGCCTTGTAAACAGTCAAGAGCATCGTCTATTCGCGGTAGCGGGTAGACGTCTTTTTTCGTAATCTTGTTTAAGCGGCGATAGTCAACGCAAAATCGAATGGTGCCATCTTTTTTCTTGACCAATACCACAGGTGATGACCAAGGACTTTGAGAAGGCTGTATCACTCCACGTTGAAGCATGTCGTCCACTTGCTCCGTAATGACGCGGCGCTCTTCGGCGGAAACGCGGTAAGGCCGCTGTCGCAGGGGCGAGTGGGAGCCGGTGTCGATAGTATGACTGATAGTCGTGGTGCGGCCTAACGAAGGTTGTTGACAGTCGAAAGAAGAGATAAACTTATTAAGGAGATCAACAAGTTGGCGGCGATGAGAGGGGGAGAGGTTTGCGTCAATGGCGTTGTCGAACGCTGACGAACTTGATGGCTGAGATGCGGGAGTGATTGTGGCGATGTGACAACATGTGGTGTCATCGGGAAGATCAAGATCATCGATGTGGTCGACAGGTTGTACGGATCCTAAACTTTCACCATGGAGTAAGGCAATGGGGTAGTTGCAGTGGTTTGTAATCAGCATTACGGTTGACCCAGACGCAATTGTGAGAATGGCAAATGGGAGAACGATGCCCTTGCGTTCAGTAAACAATGGAGATGGCGTAAACACGACGGTGGCGTCAGGTTGAGCAGTACACGAAAGGGTAACAGGGACTGAAGCTTCCGGAGGCAAGGTGGTGTCGGCATCAACGATTAGTTTGCAGGGAAGGAGAGAGCGGTCGGGAGATGAAAATTCACATGTTGACACAAGGGACACTTCCGCACGTGAACAATCGATGATAGCGTCATGACGTGAAAGGAAATCCCAACCCAGGATGACGTCATGAGAGCAAGATGGCAGGACAAAAAATTCGACGATGTACATAATGTCTTGGATGACGACGCGCGCCGTACACACAGCTGAGGGATGAATGCGTTGCGCGCTAGCCGTGGACAGCACCATGCCAGAGAGAGATGTTGTCACTTTCTTGAGCCTCCGACAAAAGTTCGCGTTCATCACAGAAACGGCGGCCCCGGTATCTACAAGTGCTAGTGCGGCGACTCCCTCAACTTCGACATCAATAACGTTTTGCGGCGAAAATGGAGGCCTTGAGAATTGCGCACAAGTTGCAGTTCTTGCCTCCGGAACTGCACTGATTAGTTTCCCTCATCAGAAGGTGGGCGACGACGCATAGGCGATGGCGACCGGCGACGAGGAGAAGGGAAACGAGCACTTGCTGAGCGGCGATCCGAGTCGGAGTGCCTCTGCTCGGATGCAGATGTGGTGGCATGTTGCGGCGCGTAGGTAGGAGTGCCGAAGGAGGCGTACGCAGGTGTGGGACGGCGGCGGCAGACGCGCGCAATATGGCCAGCGATACCACACGCGAAGCAGATAGGGCGGTTGTCATGAGTGCGCCACGCATCTGATGGACGGAAGAAGTGTGGTGGGGGCCTGTAAACTGGAGGTGAGGCGGGATTGGGTGGTGCCGATAAGGAGCTTGGATGCGGTGGGGGCCGCGCGACCACAGCTGCGTAGCTGAGAGGTTGAGATGGAGCAGGCGGTGCGTAGTCGGAACTCGAGAGGCGGGACGGCATGGAAGTGCGCGGGTAAGGGGCCGGAACTGCAGGGAGGGCGCCACAAATTTCGGTGCGTATGGCCTGCTGCAGTGTCGGAGGCAGGCTTGCGGTGGATGAGTCGCTATGAGGTAGCAGGGAGAGCTGTCGGGCCACTTCCTCTCTGATGAAGTCCTTGATCTGGTTGGTAAGTGTGCCCTAGCAAACGTTGCCGTTTGCGACTGCGACGGCCGAGATCGAATCTGGTGATGGGAGACTTTGCCGGGCGATGGAACGCTGACGACGCAATTCGTCAAAACTCTGGCACAGGCTGACGAGCACTTCCACAGTGGTCGGGCTTTTCGCCAGCAACATCTGGAATGCGCCATCTTCGATACCCTTGAGGATGTGCCTGATCTTCTCGTCTTCCGGCATAGATGGGTTAACCCGCCTGCATAGGTCTAGCACATCCTCAATGTAACTGGGAAATGTCTCTCCAGGCTGCTGCGCTCGGTGGCGTAGACGCTGGTCAGCGCGGAGCTTGCGGACCTCTGGTCGGCCAAATGCTTCAGTTACGAGGGTCTTGAAGGCTGACCAGTTGGCGATGGCGGATTCGCGGTTGGTAAACCAAAGTTTAGCGACGTCAGCCAAGTAAAAGATAACGTAGCCAAGCTTAGAGGCGTCGTCCCACTTGTTGCTGGCACTTACGCGTTCGTATAAGGAGAGCCAGTCTTCGACGTCGTGCTCACCACTTCCGCTGAAGATGGGCGGGTCTCGTTGACGGGTAGAGCCGGGGCAGGGGGACGGGGCAGCCGGTGGTGCTGGCTGGGCAGTGACTGCGTCAGTCATGTTGTCCGGTGGTCTTTCGGCCAACTTGCGAGAGCGGAGCTCCAGGTCTGTTTGGGGACCTCAGCAACCTCCACCAAATGTGATGAGGTTTATTGGAGTAATGAAGTTGCAACGAGGTCGCAACGAAAAAGGACCGTACGGCAACGCAGTGCAAGGCTGACGGAGGCGGTACAGGCTCTCGTGCAATCCGAGCGCGGGTCGTCTTTTCGTCCTCTTTCACAGGCGCATCCTCGTTCGTGCATCTGCTCCACTACAGCGGGAACGCCCCCTTTCAAGAGAAAAAGCCCACATTTTGTGAGCCAACTTCTTAGGGTGTTTCGCGAATTCCGTCGAGTTTTGTTCAATTTGAATTCATGTTCGACTGAATTTTCGTTTGAATTGACGTGAAAACATTGTTGCGGTGGAAAATATTTTGATCTAACGGATAATTCGATTTAACCGAGTTCGACATAGTCAAGTTGCACTGCAGCATAAAAATGGCAAAGCCAGGGACCGCACATGTGCACAAAGGAAATTACAAAAAAAGTACGGCAATCTGAAGCAAGGACTTTAGTTTTTGTAAATATCAACTGATGCAAGCACTCCCACGTCTTTCATTATCTAGTGCCTTACAAAAACGAAGGTGCTTTTGTGGATTATTTTGATGACACGCGTTTTTATTTTCTTTCGACTTTCCTTTGTACGCATCAACAGATGTCGTCCCTCTCCCTTGCGCGTTGTTCATTGTGCGCATCGTCTTTTTTGGCACGGTGCACCAGCTAGCCTCCCAGCACGCACTGCCTCGTGAAACACTGGAAAACATCCAGAGCAGCTAGATGAGCTGAAGCTTTCAGGAATGCGTCGTGCTCCCCCCGCCCATACGTCACTCGTCTTCCAGGTTGACCACAAACTTGTTCCGATATCTCTTTCGGCTTCTTAACGCGAGGGCACGCAAGCACCAGTTTGTTTCTTGGCGTTAACTTCACGCCAACGTTACATCTACTTAAAATACGTTTAAAGTTGGTTTGTGCACACGAGGAACGACAGCTATCTTCCCGCGATTCTTTGACGTCCGTGCTTCCCTCCCTGCCTTGATCTGCGTTCGCAAATGCTTTTTTTCCTGAGCAATACAAAACTCACATGTGAGTGTAAGCGCTGTTCTGTCCACTTTCCTTGTTGCGTCTTCGGTGAGCTTAAAACTAATAATTCATATTCTACGCTTACGCATCACTTAGACAACTCCCAACAAAGATTCCGCGTGATGCTTTTTTTTAGTGCAGCGCTGTAAGGGAGCTTCCTTCCCGTTGACGTTGTACACTCTAAGAAAAAAAGGAATTAAGGGGTAGGGAGGTTAGTCCTTTTGGGGATCAACTGATTTGCCACAACCATAGTCATTTTGGGGATGAACTGCAAGTGAATAAAAAGTTAGTCTTTGAATGATTAACTGCTAGAGGACAAACGGATGGTCCTGTAAGGGCTAACGGTTGCTCCTGTGAGGACTAACTGTTGATTTTCAGAAATGGTCCCTCCCAGAGCAAATGTTACTCCTGTAAGGACTAACGGTTGACCCTCGGAAATTATCTTTGGGAGAGCAAAAGCTAATCCCTCAGGATCAACTGGTGATCCTGAGAAATCATCCCTGGGAGAGCGAATGTTAATCCTTCGGGATTAACTACTGATCCATATAAACAATTTTTGAAGGCCCTAACCATTATTCCGCTAATCATTCGCCTGTGTATGACCTGGCCGTCCTCACCAGACTGACTTGCTAGCTCCGGTCATCTGTGCTTTACTCAGTGCTGCATGAATGAATGTGTGTAGGAACGAGAAATTAGAGTTCAATTCAGAACTGGGAACATTTATTTTCCAAAAGAGTCCTCCATACGCACAAGTGGTGTTGGCTGTAGGCCGCTGTCCACCTTGATGAGTCGGCACAGCAGGACAAAAGACCGGCTGTTTTATTATGTATACCGGCTTCAAAATTTGCCCTAGCGAGAATTTTTAGTTGCGTGCCCTGATCTTTCAATTCATAAAAACACATTCAGTCCTGCGAACAAGGTAAAAACGTGGCGAGAAGTGGCAAATTAAGACACGGAAACCCAAGTCACATGAATAACACGACACGCACACATGCGCAGTGATGCATATTGTCAAAGGTTTTCATTTCTTCATTGTGTAAGCTGCAGATGACCTTCGGTATTCTGTCAAGCGTTCAAGGAAAAAAGGAAAGCACGAATCTATTAACATCTATCTTTATTTTTACGAGAACGCCAAGATAAAAGAATGCCATCATTTAGTTGATGTAGCGCCTGTTTCCGAATAACTATGGCGAGTCCTACCTGGAAGAAATGCAGGTAAGAAAATTTCGTTATAAAAAATAAAATAGCTCGAAGAGAACGGCTTAATCACGTAAGCCATAATAATTACACAGTCACATGCTCATAAAACATGCCATGCACAACGTTTTTTTTCACTTTTCATATTATTTATGATACAATTTATCAAGACAATAGAAATGAGAAACTTACCTTCAAATTTAACAGAGGCCTTCAGAGCTAGCAAATCCAGAAGATGTTGGTCACACCTTAAGGAGACGGCGTCCATGCGTCCAGATTTTCAGAAAGGAAGCTGCGAAGCAGTCTTACATGCAAGTTGAGGTGTCCACTTCTCTGCAGGAAAGTTACGAGGCTACGCCCACTCAACAGTCGTTCCGCAGAAACAAACTTGCATGAGCGTCCACAATTGAAGCACACACAGCGAAGCATATTCCTCAGAGCTGCCTCTGTGTATATTTAATAGAACTTTTTGTTGGGCTAGTTGGTACATGCTTACTGAAAAACCAAAAAGACGCGTACCATCAAGGAAAAAAGTAAGGACAGGACAGAAAGGGCGTCACTCGCAACTAACTTTATTCCCAGAACATCAGCATCATATATAACCGCGCGCAGGATCGCTGTGGTTATATATGATGCTGATGTTCTGGGAATAAAGTTAGTTGCGAGTGACGCCCTTTCTGTCCTGTCCTTACTTTTTTCCTTGATGGTACGCCTCTTTTTGGTTTTTCAGTAAGTCTGTGTATATGCGCCCCTCGCTTATATAAGAGCGATCATAGGTCACGAGCCGACACTCCGATGAGCGATTCTGTAGCGCGAAGACCGAGGATGACGGCTGGGATGGCCTCGAGCCAGGTTGAGTCCGGGTGGCACATAATGGCTGCTTTGAATTGTCGGTGGAAACGCTCGATCATTCCGTTGGCGCAGGGGTGGTAACTGGTGGTCCTCAAGCGTTCGAAACCGACGGTCAGCCCGAGGAGCCTGAAAAGGTGAGACTCGAACTGTCGTCCTTGGTCGGTGGTTACGCGGCGGGGGCCGCCGAAACGAGCAATCCAGCCGGTGAAGAAGGCCGAGGCGACGTCTTCCGCGGTGATTCCCTCGAGGGGCCATGCCTCGGGCCATCGAGTGTACCGATCGATGGCGGTGAGGCAGTAGCGGTAGGGGCCAGCCGGGGGAAAGGGTCCTATGATGTCGAGGTGGACGTGCTCAAACCGACCAGAGGGCTGAGGGAATGTTCCGAGTGGTGACGTGACGTGCCTGGTGACTTTAGCGCGTTGGCATTGAATGCAGGAGCGCGCCCAGGTGCGACAATCCCGCTGCATGGAGGGCCAGACGTAGCGGTCCGCCACGAGGCGTGTATGCCGGGATGGCTGAGGTTGTGGAGCTGGTTGAAAAGACCACGGCGATGGGACAGGGGTACATAGGGCCTGCTTCGTCCTGTCGACATGTCGCAACAGATTGTGGTTGTCGACCCTGGGATGGGAACTTGAGAAGTTCCTGCAGTTCGGTGTCCGTAGTCTGAGCCTCGGCGAGGACGTCTGCTGTTATCTGCACAGAGCTGATGGCTGCTACTCGTGAAAGCACGTCGGCGACCACGTTGTCTTTCCCACTGACATGTTGGATGTCGGTGGTGAACTGTGCAATGAACGAGAGTTGGTTCTGCTGTACAGGCGGGAGTTTGTCGCGACGTTGAGAGAAGGCGTTGGTAAGAGGCTTGTGGTCTGTATAGATGGTGCAGTTCTGTGCTTCGAGAATGTGGCGAAAGTGTTGCACTGCTTCGTATATCGCCAGAAGTTCTCTGTAGTAGCCTGGCAACATTGTCGGGGCGGTGGTCGTGGTTTCCTCAGTGGAACTGGTGGTTGAAGGGGTCGTTTTCCGAGTTTCGAGCTTCTTGGAGAAGAACGCCAAGGGATGCCAGGTGTTTTCCACGCGTTGCATGAGGGCGGCGCCGATGGCGAAGCTAGATGCGTCCGTGAACAGTCCCAAGGGAGCGTCTGGCACGGGATGGGTGAGGAGCGTGGCGGTACAGAGGGCGGCTTTGAAATCTTCGAAAGTTCTCGCTAACGTCGGTGTCCACGTGACGGGTTGGTTTCCTCGTAGGCCGGCCAAAGCATCATGGAGGGGAGCCTGATAGTCGGTAGCGTGTGGCAAGAAACGCCTGTAGAAGTTCAGCATGCCAAGGAAACGGCGAAGGTCTTTAGCGGTGGTGGGTTGAGGGTAACTTTGCAGGTCTGAGATGCGTTGGGGCAAGGGCCGAGTTCCCTCAGATGAAACTTCGTGGCCGAGGAAGCGGACGACGGAAGCGCCTAGCTTGCTTTTTTTGGATATTGACGAGTAGACCGTGGTCGTCGAGGCGTTGGAACAGCAGACGAAGGTGCCTGTGGTGCTCTTCGGCGTCGCGGGAAAATACCAGTATGTCGTCAAGGTAAACGAAGCAGAAGTCGAGGCCGCGGACGACTTCGTCGATGAAGCGCTGAAAGGTTTGTCCAGCGTTCCTCAGGCCGAAGCTCATGAAGGGAAACTCGAACAAGCCAAAGAGAGTGATGATTGCCGTTTTCGGGACGTCATCCGGATTGACGGGTATCTGTGTGTACGCCTTCACCAAGTCTAGCACGGAGAACACGTGGCAGCCATAGATGCGATGGGCGAAGTCCTGTATGTGGTGGATGGGGTACCTGTCCGGGATGGTGCGCGCGTTGAGGGCACGGTAGTCTCCCCAGGGTCGCCAGCCTTCGGTCTTCTTCGGAACAAGGTGGAGTGGCGAGGCCCATGGACTGTCAGAGCGGCGGGCGATTCCTTCGCGGAGCATGGCCTCGAACTCTGCTTTGGCTATGCGCATACGGTCCGGGGCAAGGCGACAGGCGCGGCAGAAAACCGGGGCGCCTGAAGTGGTCCGGATGTAGTGCACGGTGGTGTGCTGCACTCTGCGTGGCAGTCCGCTGGGGCGCGTCAATCCGGGAAATTCGGCGAGGATGGCGTGGTACGGCGAATGATTGTCAACACTGAGTACCTTGATGCTTGGCTGTTGGGCGGTCGTTCGCTGGCCTGGTGTGGAATGTCCCGTTGTCGCGTCGATGAGGAGGTCGTTGCGGCAGTCCGGAAGGAGGTTGTAGTGGGCCAGAAAGTCTGAGCCGATGATTGGCTCGGCGACGTCGGCGATGACAAAATTCCAGCGAAGGTCACGGCGTATGTTTCTGAGCTGGATGTGCAGGCAGAGCGAGCCGTACATCTTGATTGTAGAGCGGTTTGCCGCGCTGAGCTCGAAAGACGTAGGCGGACGAGGACCTTGAAGATGGGATCGCGGGTAGCAGCAAATGTCGGAACCGCTGTCGACAAGGAACCGCTGCTTCGTGATTTGGTCGTTGACGAAGATGCGACGGCCTCCGGGTTGGCAGCTTGCGGCCGTCTCTACGAGCTGCCGTTGGCGTTTTCCGCATGCCCAGCGGAACAGGGTGGTCGACATTGCCGGGCTCTGTCCCCGAAGCGTCGGTGGTAGTAGCACGGGCCGTTGTTGTCGGGTTGCCGCGACGAACTGGTGTTAAGGTCGCGGCTTTGCGAGTGGCGGCGCTGGTGCATCGGAAGACGTTCACCCAAGCGTTGTTGAATGGAGTTGAGCTGTCGATCGATGTCGTCGATGCGGCGTGCAAGCTCGGCGGTGTTCAGCGGTGCGGCGACAGCCTGGATGGTGGGCGACAACAGCGGCAAGGAGACCTCGATGACGCGATCAGCCATCTCCGCAAGTTCGTCGAGGGGTAGCCTAACCTGGGCCTGCAGAATTGCCTGGGCGTGCGGCGGGAGTCGTTGGAGCCAAAGCACTCGCAGGAAGGAATCCTGGACTTGCAAGCTTCCCGCGAGCGCACGCATGTGGCGCAGGAGCTGCGAAGGTTTGCGCTCAGCAAGCTCTGTGGACTGAAGTAGCCGCACCTTCTGTTCATCCGAGAGCGACAGGCGGCGGATGAGTTGAGTCTTCAGGTGTTCGTAGTGGTTGGCCGTTGGTGGGTTGGCGAGAATATCCCGGACCTCGTTGGCATAACGTGCGTCGAGGTGGGCGATGACGTAATCGTAGCGGGTGCGGTCTTGCGTGATGCGCGCCAGGGAGAACTGGGCCTCGACCTGGGCGAACCAGACTTCGGGCGAGTCCGCCCAAAACGGCGAAAGCTTGACGGCGACACGCCATGCGTCGTATGAGGCAGCGTGCGGGATGCCTTCTGCGGGAGCTCTGACGTCCTCAGCGGAGCCGGCAGGAACGGCCTCTGTTGTGGAGGCGCTGCGGGAAGGCTGCTGTTGCTGGGTCTGCAGTGCCTGTTGAAGTTGTTGCACTTGCTGGCGCAGAGCGGTGAGAGCTTCCGGGTCGGCCATGGCGGTGCGGTTTGTTCGGTTTCCGGGTCACCAGATGTGGGATGCCGTGTAGATGGAAGGACGCATCCCAACATAAAACGTAACAACTGTTTATTAACGGAGTAGCAGCAGCGGGGCGAGCATACCAACGCTGCGCTCAGTCGGGTAGCGAAGGAATGAACACTTCCGAGCTTGGCAGCTTGGTTTTAAAGCCACCGTCGGTGACGTAAGCCTCCGGTGACGCTGCGGTGGCGTTGTCCCTTATCGGAGGCATGGTGTAGCATGAAGCCGTGTCACGCCGGGCTAGATAGTGACGAGACGGAGGCTGCGCCGGTTTGTGCGCAGTGTGCTGCCACAATTCTGAAGAACCCAGGTAGCACAAAACGGATAATTGACGTTTTATAAACGTTTATCCGAAACGATAAAAATGTTTCGAAAACATCACGGAATAGAAGCTAAAGGTCTAGAAAACGTTTTATTAGAAAACTGTAGCATTCACCTGTTTTTCTTTGGAACACTCTTCTGCTTATCATGAAAACCACAAGACCATTACACCATTTGAAAAAAGAACTAAAACTGCACTTACTTCATTCTGAATAACGAAAGAGTAACTGTGCCTTTCATATAAGGTACGTGTGCTTTGTTGTTCAGTGTATTTTGGATATAGACTACCTGACTATTGTATTACTTGTTTTTTCTTTTCCTCTTGTTTTGCTGTAATATGTTAAAAGCGAGCGTGCTCGGGGCTCGGCGTCCACGTTCCCATCGTGTAGTGTTTACTGTGCGGGCGCCGAGTGCGGCCTGTGAACTCGAGTTACAGCGGCCGGGCGTTGCAAACACAGCGGCCGGGCCGAAGCTACGGCAGTCGCCCCGTCGCTGCTGCCTCGTTCGCCTCGCAACGCTTTTGCTTAAATATACGAGTTCTTATTGTAGACATGCCTTTCTTTCTCTTTACTTGTGAATATGCAATATCATCACTCAACCAACGCCCGGACGTCTACAAGCGCATTATTTTATGTAATGACATGTACTATTTTCCTGTGAATGTTTCTTGCTTAAATGATTGATCTCGCTACTGTTGCTACTATGATGTGCTTATTACCTTATTTAATCTTGTACAGGAGGATGCAGTCTCTTGACTATGAGACCTCCTCCTTTATACCAAACGCCTGTAACTTCACTCAACGTTTAATAATAAAATTCTGACTTCACTATAGTCAAAAGCAGCCCAAGGTAAACACGGACAAGATGCACACAGGACTAGCACTGACTGCCTACTACTTGGTTTATTGTGAAAACACGCAAATATACATAAAAATAGGGTGCACGGAGGAGGGGAAATTAACAAAGCTTCCAGCGGCGCATGTGTCCCGCAGCACAATGTTTTTTTGTAAAAATATATTATTTACGAAGATAGCAACACTCCTTGCCCCTATCGAGGGCGCACTAACCCATGCTGCATGCTTACGCTTCATCGCGAGAGTTACAAACACTTCGCGTGCAGTCTGGTCTTTGTATGTGCGCAGAACCCGGGTCTCTCGAAAACGTGGCGGGTAACCACACTTTGCACAGGGGATGGCCAAGTTGCTGCCTTCAGGTTGTTGGCGTGGTCGCGCTGACGGTCGTTCAGGCAACGCGTAGACGTTCACCCAATATAGGAACTGCCGCACGGTGTCGGGATCTCGTACACCCCTTCACACCTGCATGGAACATAGAGTTCGTGCGTTGAGCATAATTCGTTCCCACCTGCATGGAACAGGAGGCGTGTGTATCTGTTCATGCATAGTGCCAGTTTTAAGTGACATTTTTCTCGCTTACCATGATCGATTACTTGTGAGCCACCTCGAGAAAACGGTTGTTGTCTAAGTTTTACGTTTTGTCGATGACTTTGCTTTGCTTTTTGATTGTGATGACAGGGACTTTGAATCTGCTGTTTCAAACGCATTATGTGATTTTGAAGACTGTACGTCACCACTAATCCTGACGCGTGAGCTACCGCAGGATGCCTCTTTAAGGTTTTTAGATTTGCGATTAAGCATCGATAGCGATCACCTATGCTGGAAATATGAGCCCCGAGAAAGCAAGCCCTTTCTAGCGTATCTGTCAGCCCATTCAAAGCTCGTAAAAAGGGGCATTGGAAATATTTGCTTCACCAATGCTATAGGCCTCATGCACTCAGTTGATGGTGCCACCACTCTCCGAGTGCGCAGCGCCAATGCGGCCACTTAGCGCATTTTGTCCGTGCTCCCTTCCCGGCGCGTAGCTCGAAGTTGTGTGCGGCGAACATCGATGCGTGAAAATGGCAACGTAAAACGAGCCCCGCTTGCTTTTTTGCGGCTACGGACAAATAGCAAACGTTCAGGGACATTTCAAACGAAGTAGTTCGCTTCTGGGTGGCGATTTGTATGCCGCTAATCACGTTTACTGCGTGAGATAAGAACTGCGCAGTGTCGTTAGTCCGTCGGAAATATTCGGAAAATGCGTCGCACAAATAAATAGCGTGGAGTACGACTTGCGTTTAGAAGTGAGTAAACCTTTTTCTTGGCATACGATAGAAAATACTTTTTATCGGCAGCCTCGCGCGTCGCTTGTGCTATGACCGTCCTGCATGATCAGAAAGCTGATATTGTCTAAATGGCGTATTAGCAACGACAAAAAGATAGAGACCGCACGAAGTGCCCGTCTCTTAGTTTTCTAGCGCTGTTAGTACGTCGAACACTTTGCTAAATTAAATTTTTGAACATGTGCAACTGTGTTTTTGTCTGTGTCCTCCAATAATAAAGCCGATCCTGAAGCCCCTCAGCCCGACAGTCCTGCACAGCCGACAAAGTGGGCACTGCCTCGCAATGGTTGCTACAAACTTCCGTTCGGGCTAACAATAATAAAAGGAAAAAGAGAACCAACAATGTGTTGATATTACCGGGAGCAGTAGCGTGGCCAGAAATTTTATTTTCGGTGGGGGTTCAATCATACTTCTTGTATGTTCGTCCGCGAGTTTGCATGTGTGCGTGTATACATACCACATACACATGCAAAATTTAAGAATTTCCGGGTGGGGGGGGGGGGGGGAGAGGGGATTCGAGTCCCCCTGGTTACGCCAGTGGCTTGGATCGAAAGCGAAAGAAACCGTGCGAAGACGAGACGCGTTTGCTTTGTGGGCGCGCCGTACGGCTGCGTTCCAACGTTTTCGCTCATCAGCCTCGTACGAATTCCATGGAAAATGATAAAATTGCACCTTCGGCAGTTTCCCGGCCGTGTTCTTGTAGTTGTTATGACATGCGAACTCACAAGACCAGATAGAAATCCTCTTTTTTCGCCGCGTACATAGGCTTGCACTTCTAGGGGCCATTGCCAAACTACTGCGGCCAAGCGCGGCTGTGAGGACGGAACAAGGACATTTGGCCAGCCGCCGCCGCAGTGGCGCTGGATGTCCGATTTGAAACAGCAGTGCACGAGGCCCATTAGGAAGTCTTGCGACCACTCCTGAATATGCAGCTTCCTTGTGCAGGCTTCCCGCCTGACAAGTGCTGGGTTTCCTGATCTTGTGCTGGTGTCGGTAGCGAAAAAAATGCTTAGGACCATTAAACAGGGAGTACAAGCCGCGGCAAGCTGTGCCGCCTGTGATAATAAGCAAATCGCGGTGCTCCCCTACCTGCATAAGACTTCACACCGCTTGAAAAAGGTAGGGAACAAAGAAGACGTTAAAGTGGTGTTCGCTGCTCCGGAAAAACTATCAGTGCTCTGTAAGCGCATGAATGCTCAAACTACATGAAGGAGCGTTTGCACAACAAAACAAAACGGACAGTTTGTAGCATGCGCAGCGGTTGTTATGTACTTGATCCCGTTGACTTGCGGTAAGAAGTGCGTTGGACAAGCGGGCAAATGCTTCAACTAGCGTTTAAAGGAGCATTGTCATCACGTTAACACAGCTGTTCAAGGCCATCTGGGCATTCACTGTAGAGATTGCGGTGGTGAACCGGACTTTGAAAAGTGCACCGTTGTCGCGAAACATCGTGAGCAGCTCAGACGTGAAATCATGGATACTAATAAAATGCAACAGCTGGGTGACCTATGTGTAAACATGCCCTCTGTTGCCTTCAGGAAAAAGGAAATTGCTTATCTGGCTGTGATGCAACAGGTTGCGCGATTGCGCTGGTGTGTGCTGTTGTTGTCTTGTATATATACTTCAATTGTCATCGCTAATAAAATTTAGTTCTTGTTGTGTACTGTCTCCGTCCTCGTTGAAATATGTCGATGCTAAATCGCCAACTAGCCCGAGTTGCCGTTCTTTCAAGAAACATAGTTCGTCGCGTGCTTCTTTACAAAGCGCTTGCTGCCTGGATTATTATCATTAACCTCCTTGCAAGGGTAGCTCAGTTTGTTGGGGGCCAAGAATAGAAGCACGCCCGCCCAGCGCTCCTCCTGATGCGGTGGGAGACACTATGCACGTACGGAATAAACACAAGCATTTTGAAGGCTTTGCCGGACGCGTTCCCTCGTCGACCGTACGTAAAGACAGCAGATTCTCCGGGTAGCCGGTCATCTTCAGCCTCTGAACTGGAGACCCACAGCTGCTTGCGACTGAGGGCATTTTTCAAGGCACACATGGATAGCCCGCTTCACAATCTTTGAGTGCTTAGATGAAAATGACAGATTCGTGCGTGGTGCCTAAAACTAGCAGGTATGGTGTCGGCCGAAGTACATTTTCAGGTCAAAAAAGTGAATCTTGCCTTCAGCTCCCGGGTGAAGGTAAGGCGTGGAAAGTCGGAGCGGAACATGCTGAATATTGTTCATTTATTTATTCAGAAAACCCCCACAGGCTCCAGCAGGAGTATTGTGTGAAGAGGGTAATATACAGTGTATACGATCACATAAGTGGATCCATTAAAACGCGAATATTCATGCCATGGTACATTAAACTATAAAATAACGTTATATAAGTGTTAGTGGGAGCAAACATGACGTACAAGTAATAAACAGAATGTAGACATACTCATTTGTAAGGGTAGATCACTTAACTACAACACATTATGCAATAGTTAGCGAAGACCGCGTATATGATTTAATGGAACATAGAAGCTACCAGTAATGAAAAATGGTGATTACTTCGTGACGATACAATATAGGGCCATGAATGTTGACAACATTATCGGGAAGACTATTCCATATTTCTAGTACCATTAGCAATGCTGATGATTTGAATGCGTTAGTGCGTCCGAAAATGCGTTTAAAGGAATGGTACAAACGGCGAGACGTTCGTGTCGGTTGGTAAAGAGGGAGGCTGGTTACGTGCTTACCGCATGCCATTCTGTGAAATAAGCAGATCCAAGTGATCTTTCGTAGGGAGACTAAGGTGAGCGATGCTGGAATGTCGGCTGTAATTTTTAGCATGAAGCGCGTGGCGTGGTTTTGAACACGTTCAAGGGCGTTGATTAGGCAGGCCTTTTGTGGTGACCAAACTGATGAGGCAAATTCAAGTTCAGGAAGAACAAATGCTGGATATGCAAGTGATTTGGTCGATGTTGGAGGGTCGTTAAGGTTACATTTAAGGTAGCCGAGAGTGCGGGATGCCTGTGCAGAAATTTTGTTTGTATGCATGATCGGTGAAAGATGCACGCCAAGGTATTTGTAAGATGTTGCGCGTGTTACTTTACAGTTATTGGGGGTATAGTTAAAGAGTGAGAAGGATTTCTTGCGGGTGAAGGTAATTAGCTTACACTTATCGGTATTAAGTGCCATTTGCCAGCGTGAGCACCAATTAGTTATGAGATCTATGTCTTCTTGAAGAGCGAGATGATGTGATGATGAAGTTATCTTACGATAGATTACGCAATCGTCGGCGAAGAGTCGTATATTAGAGGAGATATGCGACGGTAGATCGTTAAGGTAAATTAAAAATAACAAGGGACCCAAAACACTACCCTGGGGGACACCTGAGGTTACATCGTTTAAAAGTGGAAGACAGAATATGCCTTCCACTTTTATCAATATCACCCAGAAATAACGTATCCCATATCAGAAGATCCTGACTCAGCCGAAGGGCTCAAGCTTCTTTTCAGGATCCCATCATAATGTGCCATAAGAAGGTCGCTCAACACAGGTGCGAAGGACCTTTATTATGCTATTCCCCATCGCGCTCTCATGAGTGTCATTGAACAAGCACTCCTTGATTTCGGCGCTTTCCAAAACGAGTGCGGTGTTACAATAGCAGGCTTTCTTGACTATACTGAAATTGTACCGCACCTCTACCTTTGCTCAATGGAATGGGCTTGTTCATTTGCAGAAAAGCGGTGTATGTATCGGTTCGTGCATCGCTCCCATACTAAGTGACTTGTTTCTAGCCCATGTGGATAGGAAGAGTGAAGCGAGATTGGAAGGAACGAATGTGGCAAATTGCTTCCGGTTCGTTGACGACTATCTTGTCTTGTTTGAGTGCAACGATGCCACTTTTGGGTCCTTGTGTCGGGGCACTTTGTCAATTTTTGAGAATTGCCTTGACCCGCTTGTCATCACGCATGAGCTCGCTGATGAGGGAGTGCTCAAATATCTCGACTTAAAACTGTCCTTTTTTAACTGGCATGTGTGCTGGAAGTACGAGCCCCGCGCCAAATAACCTCTCCTGCCGTACACTTCGGCACATAGTAAACTTGTTAAGTGGGGAATCATTCAAGCATGCTTGCACAACGCCCTTGTTAAGTCCTGCCATCACACCATTCATGACAGCTTCTTCTCGCAGATAGGTAGATTGAAGGCAGCCGGCGATCCCCGTCACCTTCTCGTCTCTGTTGCTGATAAGCTGCGCGAAAGGTTCAAGCAGTCGAGTAGGTCTCCTGATCTTCAGGCACCAGCGAGAAATAAGCTGGCGGTTATCCCGTATAAACATGCCATTTCTCACAAGCTAAAAAAGATAGGTGAAAAGGCGGGCATCACAGTCGTATTTTCGGCACCGCACAAGCTGTCTGAGCGGAGCGTCAGGACCAACCCTATGAAAAGGGATGAAAGCGCATGCAAAATTAACCACAAGAATAAATACGTTGACTGCTCTAGTAGCGTTGTTTATAGCATTCCACTTTCATGCGGACATACTTATATCGGCCAGACGCGCAGGTGCCCTAATGTACGTTTGCAGGAGCATAACCAAAAGGTACGCAGAGGGACAGAAGGTTTTCTTGCAATTCACTGTTCACAATGCGGGTGCACTCCAGCATTTGATAACACACAGATTTTAGCTAGGCATCGTCAGGATAGCACGCGCATAATCATTGAAGCTGCAGCTATCGCTAAAGGCAACTGCATCAGCAAACCTTCAATCGCCCTCACTGACAAAGAAATAGATTACCTAAGTTCATCCGGTCAGATAACCTAGACATACTTCGGTTGCTTCTCCTGACGTCTTTTCGCGGTTTTGTGGTTTTTGCTTGTTAATTCTTTTTGTTTCGTGGTTCCCTCTCCATGTCTGCCGTCATGCGCAATTCAAATGAGCGGTGATCACGTGTGCCTACTTGTTCTCGTTTTTCCATATTTGTGTTAATAAATTTCAGTTGGAAGTCAGCGCTAGCCCTCGTCGGTTCTTCGTCCTTGTTTATTATACGCGCTGTTGACGTCACTATCCTTTTGCATTACCTAATTCTTTGTATCTTTTTTTTTGGTTTCTTTACGGCAATATGACTTTTGTAAAATGCTGACGAAATAAGCTGTCTGCTTCATTCTTACTTTTAACAACCTTCCTAATTTCTACTACTGTTTTCATATTTATATTAAACCTGAGTTTACCGTTATGTCAATGCAACGTTGTGGAGAAATATATATTGCCCTGGGCGTGCCTGCCGTATGCAGTAACAAAAATTATGGTTACTACTTAGTAAATTGAGTTTGCATTATAAGAAAGGGGGTTAATAGGAGCCACTTCCATAGGAGCAATTTTTCATAGGAATTTTGTATTGTTTTACCTTCACGATACTTCTTGCTTAATTGTCACATCTGTTAGACCGTGTTTCTATATGTAGTCGCTGTGACTGTCTGATACGGAATTCCAAAAAAACCGAAGGAGCAGAGCTTTATCAAGCTGCCGATAAGAAGCTTTCTATGCCTGACTGATTCGTCCGCGAGCGCCAAAACCGCAATGCAGGAAAGCCAACTTACACAATGGAAGTACCTGGGCATCTGCGAACACATCAGAACAATTGCGCACGACATACGTGTCGCAGAACACTACAGAACGTGTTTGCAGTTATACCGATAAGAAGAGTGGGAACTGCTACGCCAGGCTACCTAGATGTGCACTGCATCACGAGCGTCACGCAAGCCACGTCACCATGGGCACGTAGGCTGCGGGTGCAGCGCACGGCAGAAGAAGAGGCTGCCGTGCGTGAACGTACCCGTAGCTGTAGATCATGCTAGATCAATACTCATGCTAGATTATGCTAGATAGCTACTCGTTAAAACTGAAAACGCTGCAGAGGCCCACGACGCAACGGCGTTCTTGCATTACGTTTGCAAGCAGGCTGTGTCACGCTACGATAGCAGAGCCTCTGACCACAGCGACAACACGGCAATACGGTGCAAGTGTAGAGACGTCCGTCAAAGTGCTCGTGTGATCAACGACCACGTGATATAAAATAAAGCCTATGCAACACAACGAAATGCGCCTTCATCCAATTTCAACGTTCAAAATATACAAGGCGAGTTCAAATGAAAACGCATGAAACGTTGTAACAACATCATCATTAGCAAAGATGCCTATGCCACTATGGGAGAACGTAGCGAGACATCTAGGGATGCGATTGGAATCTCTGCTATGGATCGGAGCATGCGGGGGCACCCGCATGCGCAGGAGAGAGCAGATGCTCTTGTAAAAGGCACCTTGTATAGAGCAGATGCTCTTGTCCAATTGACGCGGTAGTGTGTGTGAGGACAAGATGCCGTTCACATCGCAAAGTTTGACGATTAAGGAGTAGCGACGCGTTATCTGATTTCTGACAGCGGAAGGTGTTAAACCGGCCACGCTTCATCGCCTGCGATTTTCCTGTGTCTGGTTTTCTCAAAAAACATCTGAAAGGGAACCGCTTCCACTCGGACGCTGTGAAGGACTGGGTCTCGTCACGGCCACAGGAATTATGGGAACAAGGAGTCCTTGGGCTCGCTCATCACTGCGATCGTTGTGACCAGGCACATATTGTATGCTTTGAATAAAGTCTTCATTGGTACCCGCAGTGTCATTTCGTACATTTTCACTTGAACACCGCGTGCACAATACTAAACAAGCTATGAAATCACGTATGCATCGCTTCGGCTCGCTCAGCATATCTTGGGTTCGTTGCATGGTCGTTGGCTGTGGACTATGACTTTCATTCAGTTTGCATGCTGAAGAATGCATAGGTGGGAAAGCTTCAAAATGAAGGTAGCTTTGGCATGCGCAAATATAAGAAAAACAATGAAAGAATCAAGCATAAGCAACAGAATGATGGTGCTGCCATAAAAAAGAAATTTTCAGTTCTTCCATATATACATAGGACCGCTCACAAATTAAAAAAAGGTGCCCTCTAGATAAGGGATGCAGTTGAGAATCTCGGCACCAAATAAACTAAGGAAAATTTGCGCGAGAGCGCAAGTTTTTCTTAGTTGTGTGGCAAGGTTCACTCTCCACATGGAGATGTTAGTAAATGTACCCCAAAACGCACTATCAAATATTTCTCGTGTTTGAGAGGTGTAGTATAAAGAATCACTTTTTTCCTGTGGTCGTGAATATGTGGGCCAGATGGGGCGTTGCGTTAACGTGTCACTCAGGGAACACTTGAATTCTTTGAAAGGGACGCCCACTTCGCATTCGTCTGTGCACTGTCGTCTATGCACTTGTGTATCACTTCTGGATAAGACATATGCATTCTTTGTGAAAAGAAGAGCTGGTTTCATTGTGAAGTAATACAACACAAAGAAGTGCGGAGAGGAATGCGACAGTCAAGCTTCTGTATCTCTTGAATCTAAAGTGCTGATGCATCTTGACATTTCGCAATATGAGACCACATGCACATGTAACTGTCTTCTCCGATTATGTGATTTTTCCGTACATGCGATCATAAATGCGCATGCAAGTGATTTCAATGTATAAACGTTATTTTTTCCAACAAACCTTCAGCTGATAGTCATCGCTCCTTTTGTTTTTCCTCTTCGTTTTCTCCTCGCGTACAATTCCGCGCTGTTTTTTTACAAAATGTCTTTATTGCTCGTGAAACGAGTATGTCTTTTATTTTATTGTACTTTATTTAGATATGTTTTCTTTTTCTTGGCCAGCCTAGATTTTTTTACTCTACGGTGTCCATGAGCCCTTCTCGTGTCCGTGTGCCGTTTTGCGCAGCATCTAAGCCGTTCACCAAGAAGCCCACATTTCAACCGTCGTCGACCACATTTCTCGCGCTACGGGCCCATTCCTCCAGATGCAGCCTGGATCATCGCCAGCGCTCGACATGCAATGCAGATTCGCTCAGTTTCTGCATCCGGATGATGTCCTTGCGCTTTTTGCTGGCTTTTCACCGTCCTTCGGCCATGCAAAAAATATGCTCAAGATTTTACGCGCTGAACTGTATCGCCTAATTCACCTGCACAGAATCCATCTTCGTGTACAACTCCACAATTATTTTCAGTCGTCTGTCACCGGATTTTAGCTTAGAAGGTACCTGCACTTCGCGGGGCAAGTTACCGAAATGCTTTGGCTGCCACAGCTGCGCTATCTTTGGGAGCGAGAGATCGCCGGAAAGCCAAGGGCAGCGTTCACGTCCCTGAAGGCCTGCAGCTACCAAGCAAGTGTGGTGTCCGTTTCAAGTTTATTTCAGATATTAGTACAGAAACAGAATATCGTACAGGATAAATATACAGAATGAGGTCCGAAAGCACTAGGCTGCAGGGGGACCTCCTATTCAAGATTGAAAAATAAAAATTGCCTAATTTGCAGAAACAGCAATATAACAAGGAAATGTGTGATCTGATACAACAATAGTAAATCAGTTACACATAAACAAAAATGGTACGAGAAACATTATTATTGAAGGAAAAAATATACATCTAGTAGTTAAACAAATAAGAATACAATTGTTTTTAAATAAGCCTGTTGTTTTTTAAATAAGAACATTGTTTAATGTGGGATGGTAATGAATTTTATGTGGATAAAATAAGCAGTGTGACGACTATAATTAGTACGGATAGACGGTAGTAAAAAAATTTGTATTTGAAGAAAATCTAGTTGGGTTACAGTTACTAAGAAGATCAACACAAAAAACACATGATGGTACAAGATGGATGAATTACTTGAATAGGGTAATGGTGAGATGGTATTTAAATAAACTGGAAATTGGAAGTATGTCAAAGCTGTGAAGTAATGATGATGCACTACTGCGATATGAGCTGTAAGTTATTATTCTAATGGCTTGGTTCTGAATGGGCTGAATGGTAGATAAATGGGTTAAATATGTGTTACCCCATGTAGTGATACAATAAATAATATCATTGAATGAAAGCGTAATATCATTTTATTAAAGTCGAAGTGCTGAAGAAGTCACCTGCTTTGATTAAAACTAATACCGAATGCTAGTTTTTTTCTTAAGTGGGTGACATGGTTAGAATATTTTAGGTTGTTGTCAAGAATTACTCCCAAGAAAGAGCATTCATTGTCAGGAGCAATAAGCATGTCATTTAGTTTGATGGTGACTTGGGATGGAAGAACTTTGTTATTTGATTGGAATATCATGAACTTAGTTTTTGTAGGATTAATACTGAGGGAGTTACAATGGCACCAGGTTAGAATGCTATTTAGGTCTTCCTGCAATTTTAGCGTCAAAGAGTCAATGGATTGGTCAGAGGCTAGTATGGTAGTGTCATCAGCGTAAAGAAACGGTTCAGAGTCAGTAACTGTTTGAGGAAGGTCATTCGTGTAAACTGAAAATAAAAGAGGGCCAAGAATGGATCCTTGAGGAACGCCTTGATTGGTAGTCAAAAAGTTTGATAATGTAGAGCGGACATGGACAGCCTGTTGTCGATCACATAGGTAGCTTTTAATTAGTGTTAATGCAGGTCCAACAATACCGATAGACTTAAGTTTGGTTTCCAGGATGCTGTGATTAAGGGAGTCAAAAGCTTTGGTCAAGCCATTGAACAATTCACCTGAAATTCACTCCAGAAAATTCACCAGAATCAATGGCTCTTTTAATCGTGTCAGTAAATGTGAGCAAAGCAAGCATCGTAGAAAAAGCTCGTCAGAAGCCGAACTGATGAGAAGTTAAAATAGAGAATTTAGATAAGTAATTAATGATGCGTTTCTCGATACACTTCTCTATTATTTTACTAAAAGTTGATAAAATGGCTATTGGGCGATAATCTGAAATGCATGTTCTGTCACCTTTCTTGAACACTGGAATGATTTTGGCCTTTTTTAATTGTAATGGGAATAACCCGGTCTTGAAAATTAGATTGATAACGCGGGATAGTGGAACGGCAATACGGTTAGCAATTAATTTTACGTTAGACGAGTGTATTCCGTCAAGCCCGGCAGTAGTGACTCTGAGTTTTCTAATAATGCCAATTATCCCGTTCAGATCTGTTGGGAAAATGTAAAATGATTGTGAAGAGAGGACTCGAGATTGATTCAGGGTTAGAGGTGGAGTAGAACCTGGATTGCAAAAAAATGAATTGAATTCATTCGGAATGTTGATTGGCTGATCTAAGACGCGGTCAGCAGTTTGAATTTCAGTAATAGTTAGTTAAGACGTGTTCTTGTTTAAGAAGGAATTGATAATTTTTCATTGTTCTTTAGAGTTGTTGCCAGCACACGTTATTTTGTCTTCGTAATAATTTTTTTGCTATCTTTAACAGTCTGTTAAGAGTGTTAGAATGCAAAATGTAACGAGATTTTAATTTAATGTTATAAGGACGGCGTTTGACCTTATTATAAATGTTTTCTTTTTTGCGCATGCTTGTCAGAAGACTCTTTGTTATCCACGGGTTATGAGGAGCTGAATAGATCCTCTTGCATCTGACCACTGAGATACTATCATGAAGACACTTACAAATGCGAGAAGAAAGATAATCAAAAGCTACGTTAGCGTCCGTGCACATTTCAATTCAAGACCAGTCGATATTGCTTATGTGGTTCACAAACTCCTCTTTGTTTAGAATTGTTTTTGTAAATCTTAAATCACGATTATGCGTGAAACTTCCATATGAAAAGAAAACAGGATAATGATCAGTAATGTTCACCTTAAGGACACCGCAGTTTTCAGGTGAAAGGAAGTTAGAAAGAACATGATCAATGAGTGTGCTACTGCGCCCAGGAATACATCTAGTAGGAAGAGTGATTAATGATTCATACCCGAAACCTTGAAAACAGTTTGCGTACTAAGTGCGATTAGTAGCATCATCGAGTAAATCAATGTTCATATCACCCAAAATTGCTACATTCTTACGTTCAAGAAATAAAGTTTGAAGCACAGCGTTGAAACTTGAACAAAACTATTAGACTGACGATGAAGGTGAACTACAGATAGTGGCAACAATAAGTTTATTAGTATTATCAGCGGATGACGGCTTATCTAGTTCTAGCCAAACGGTTTCGCAGTTATCGACAGCAATATGAAGATCAGATCTGCGCTTATAATGTAAAGTAGGCGAAATAAAGATGGCTGCGCCACCGTGTCTACTCGATTTGCGATTGCAATATTCTGAAAAATATCCCTGTAAGCCGAACAAGCTTTTATCTTCAGGCTAAAGCCATGTTTCCGACATACAGACGAGGAAAAATTAATTTTTGAAAGAATGTAGAAATGCGTTGATTTCATCATGATTTCTTTTTAGGCTACGCGCGTTAAAGTGAATTGCTGATAAGCTAGAATTGTTCAAGAAGGAATCTAATTTATTAAGACTAAGATAAGACGACATGATGTAGTGCGGTTTAACTTGATAGATAAATTACTATAGGTGATCAGATCTACCGAAAGACAGAAAGGTCAGCTTCGGTGCGAATGCGATACACCCTACTTTCGTTAGATTGCCTCGCCTTAATCTGGCAATTGTCCGTCCAGACGTACGGCCAACCCTTCTCTCTTTTTTGGGAAAGCTTTCGTGACCAACATTTGTTATCAGGGGTGAGGTGATCATTTGCAAACACCGGATCATAACGAGGGCCTGGGAATCCTAGATCATTCGTGTGCAGTTTGGCCTTGCGAGCCATGCTTAGAAATTGCTGCTTTTTGTCGCGGGAGCGAAAGCGCGCGATAATGTTTTTGTTTGAGTCAGTCTTAGTGGGGACGCGATGAATGAAATCGATGTCTCAGGCATTGATAGTGCAGTTGATTTCAGTAGCCATAGCTTTTACGATGGCTGTGCAACCTTCCCCTTGAGTGCAGAGAATTCCTTTTAGTTCTACATTGTTAAGTCTCGAATATTGTTCCAGTTCAGACACACGGTTGGTCACTTTGCAGCAGGAGTCACGGCCCTACGCATCGGCGCTCATACTAAAGGCTTTCTGACGCTTCCGCAGGCTTTTGGACGGTTCTGTAGTTCGCTGTTAAACGGCGGCCGCCACGGTTTCGTTGGTCCTGCACTCCCGACTGTTCCAGCTTGGCTACGACGAGCACCGCCTGACTGAGCCATCTGGATCGTGCCATCTACACGAAAGCCAGTGACAGCCATCCTTAGCGTATCAGGGATCATCTGCGTAGATCTACTGCGCGGATCACCAGCTCGTGTTCTAGCATAAAGCGGTGGCACGCCTCGTCCAACGTCACTTTGCAGCAGCAGTCACGGCCCTACGCATCGGCGCTTATACTAAAGGCTTTCCTACGATTCCGCAGGCTTTTGGACGGTTCTGCAGTTCGCTGTTGAACGGCGGCCGCCACGGTTTCGGTGGTCCTGCACTCCCGGCTGTTCCAGCTTGGCTACGACGAGCACCGCCTGACTGAGCATCTGGTCGTGCCATCTACACGAAAGCCAGTGACAGCCATCCTTAGCGGATCAGGGATCATCTGCGTAGATCTACTGCGCGGATCACCAGCTCGTGTTCTAGCATAAAGCGGTGGCACGCCTCGTCCAACGTCACTTTGCAGCAGCAGTCACGGCCCTACGCATCGGCGCTTATACTAAAGGCTTTCCTACGATTCCGCAGGCTTTTGGACGGTTCTGCAGTTCGCTGTTGAACGGCGGCCGCCACGGTTTCGGTGGTCCTGCACTCCCGGCTGTTCCAGCTTGGCTACGACGAGCACCGCCTGACTGAGCATCTGGTCGTGCCATCTACACGAAAGCCAGTGACAGCCATCCTTAGCGGATCAGGGATCATCTGCGTAGATCTACTGCGCGGATCACCAGCTCGTGTTCTAGCATAAAGCGGTGGCACGCCTCATCCAACGTCACTTTGCAGCAGCAGTCACGGCCCTACGCATCGGCGCTTATACTAAAGGCTTTCCTACGATTCCGCAGGCTTTCGAACGGTTCTGCAGTTCTCTGTTGGGCGGCGGCCGCCACGGTTTCGGTGGTCCTGCACTCCCGGCTGTTCCAGCTTGGCTACGACGAGCACCGCCTGACTGAGCCATCTGGATCGTGCCATCTACATGAAAGCCAGTGTCAGCTAACCTTGGCGAATCAGGGATCATCTGCGTGGATCTACTGCGCGGATCACCAGCTCGTGTTCTAGCATAAAGCGGTGGCACGCCTCGTCCAACGTCACTTTGCAGCAACAGTCACGGCCCTACACATCGGCGCTTATACTAAAGGTTTTCCGACGCTTCCGCCGGTTAGTGTCTTTCGTTATTGCTTTAGGCGTCGTGTGTTGCCGTGGCTGCTGCTGTGGGTGATATAGCTGTGTCTTTACTACCGTACTGTACCATTGTGTTATTTTTGTGTGCCTGCAACTATGTCCTCGAATGTCGAGTTGGCGAGGCGCATTGAGCAACTTGAGGCCTGGAGTGAAGGTAAACTGACTGAAATAGCTTCTAAGCTTATTGAAAAATGTAAATCCATACTACAGGTACCTCAACTTGAGGTATCAAAGCTGAAGGTTGAAGTTGAAAGCGTTGTATCAGGCGTCAATGGTCTCAATGCGCTCTCGCGTCAATGGTCCATATGCGCCTTCTCATGTCACTCTGTCGTTTTTCACTACATCAAAGCCAATAAGTTGTTTTGAAATGAAGCTATTATATTTGGAGCAATAAATCCAAAACTTGTGAGATAGTAAGAGCCATTTCACAGAAATGAAAACAAAGTTGGTCGTAGTCGGGAACACTGACAGCAAACATTTGACTGCATTGGCGTTTGGTGTTACAATAGCAAATTTGCGAATGTATTGAAGTATCTAAAGATACAATTAGGAAGGATCGTATCGGATCCGATTAGTGTGGTAGTATCTTATGTGTATCTCAAATACTTCTTGCCCGAGTGTCTTCTATCGCATCTCGCTATAAAGTGAAAGTATCATTGATCAGCCGTGGCATGAGTGTCCCGTAAAGTATATTCTCAATATTGTTACTTGCACTCCATTGGAGAACCCTCATTTTCAGAAATTTTCGGTGAAAAATACATCTAACCCTACTTTGAATCCCGTAAACCTGCGGCTAGACATTTCGCTGATCGCTACCCCGGACGAAGCACATCGTTGACCGACTGTTCGGAAGCGCAGCTAGGAACTTGACGCGTGGTTGGCGCCTTCAAGTGTGCGACCAAAAACATCGGGCGCCTACTGATCGAAACCGCAGATGCGCGTCGGC
This sequence comes from Rhipicephalus sanguineus, assembly GCF_013339695.2. Taxonomy (NCBI): domain Eukaryota; kingdom Metazoa; phylum Arthropoda; class Arachnida; order Ixodida; family Ixodidae; genus Rhipicephalus; species Rhipicephalus sanguineus. Next base: position 317,032,527 of record NC_051176.1, read on the forward strand.
ATCTCGGAGCGAACATATCGCGCGTTGACTGCCCTGACTAATCGATTACTGTCAACAAACACTGGCGCACATGGAGCCGTGCTTGGTAAAGCTGAATGGTGATAATGTGAGCGACGTACTAGCGCGCTTACCGGGAACCGGCCAAACAGTCGGCCACAGTGTGTTTCCGCTTCCGGGGTCCGCCTCTGCGTTGCAGTGCGACGAGCTCAGCAGTCGAGTCATGGACAATGACGTGTGAAGACTTGTGTCAGAATGTGTGTACGATAACTTAGCCCAATTAAATAGTTTTTTATTAAGCTCCGAGTCTCTCATTGAATAGCCCAAGCTTCACATTTGGCGCAGTCGACGCCGGACCTTTGTCAAACCAGCCAGCCACGTCAGCACAAGAACGCTGGTCAGTAGTCATTGCCTTTCAGACCGCGTTTGCAATTGCACCCACGCCATCGACGACTCGCGTCTCAAGAGACTATCGCCTTTACTGCATCTCGCTGTTCCCTTCGCTTGTGACGGAACGCGCAGTCGTTACAAGACAACCATGAATATTAACCATTAGACTAAAGCTCGAAGATCGCGTTCGATCTGCGGCGTTCCGCTCCCTCGCCTTCTGGTTTGTCGAGCGTCGCCTGCCGGGGCATCATGCCTGGAATTAATTGGGAAGAGCTTCATTACGCGACCATGCAGCGGTTCGGAGTTGACCTTATCCACGAAGAACTGACCTGTCGCGAGTTAGACTGCACCGGTACCAAAGAAGACCTGATTCAGCGTCTTAAAGCCGGCATTGAGCAGCGTCGTGAAGCAACGCCGCGGTCAAGCGTCGATGGCACAGAGGTCGCCGACAACGCGCGTTTGCGCTTTGACACCACAACGCTCGAAAACCTGACTCTTCTGTTCCAGCAGCTCCCACGCCCTTCGACAACAATTACCACACTGCCTGACTTGTCCTCGTCGACAGCGTACTTCGGTGATTCTCCAACGCAAAATGTTAATGCCTCAATCACTGACATCCGCCATGTACTACAGCTTGTCGCATGGGATGAAGCTACCACTCGCCTTATTGCCGCAAGCAAACTTAAAGGCCCAGCTCTAAATTGGCATTTAGCTTTTGCGCATCATAATCCGACGTGGGAAACGTGGAGCGCGGCCTTGAAGGAAGCATTCTCATCAGAACTGACCCTCGTCGAGTGGCAGGAACGCGTCACCAAGATTAGACAAGGCCCAGGCAAGAGCCTACAGGAGTGCGCTTACGCGAAGCTACGGGAGATTGAAAACTGCCCCGTAATGCTAGCCGACACCCAGAAAATTGACTACCTACTGCAAGGCCTCAACGAGCCGCATGTTATTGCAGCCATAGCGGCTTATCGACCTTCGACGATACGAGGCTTCATATCCACGTGTACAAGCCTGTACAAGTGCAGTCACCATATGCAACACACGGCAAGTGCAAAACCACCGGTATGGCTCTGCAGTCAGTTCGAAGTTACAAACTAGGACATTAGCAGCACAGTTTCCAGCCACGAGCACCGACAACAGCTACAACAGCGCAGCGAAGGCAACGCATTTCTGCGCTGCCCAGAGAAGAACAGGAACGCCACTATGAAGCCATTTCCGCACGCTATGGGGCCCCAGCATTCCACAGTGGCCAAGACATAGCTCAAGCAGTCTGCTACAAGTGCAAACAGTTGGGGCATCTGGCAGCGGGATGTCTTTCACGTACCAAGTCACCAAGGACCGAATCGTCGCTCACCACTGGCGCCAGACAGCCACAAGCCCTAACAGTTTGACCGGAATACTGGAAGGTTCCCAACAGCTGTGTCCATTTTTCACGGTGACCGTTACAGGAGTCGGAGAGCACGATGCTTACCCAGACTCTGGCTCGAAAGTCACATTCATTTTCAAACACATCCTTCCCTCTACAATGCTGTTGCCCTGGACCAATCTACCTATTTCCGTTGTTGGAGGTGGCACAGCACTACCGGTTGGGTCAGCCCTCCTGAAAATAACTATTGGCCCTATCTCTGGTGTGGTAGAGGCAGCAGTATTGGAAAACAACATTCTTCCCCTTATTTTGGGCGAAGTGGTGCGCGGCCGCGCAAGCTCGCTTGGTCTTTCAGCCACCACAACCTACTCAGCTCCAACACCCAGGCACGGGTGTGACGCTCCTAGCCACTCAGCGTCTGGTCCCGCAAATGGCCAATGCGGTCATTTTAGCCCATTCAAAGCTTTTCCAGCCGGATAAAGCACCACGAGACTGCCTTCAACGAGAGCCATTGCCAGTGCCAGAAGAGCCTCGTTGGCAAACTTTGGCCGCAAGCAAATTTTCATTGGACCGAACCTCTGCCGCGCCGCACGGCTGCACTACCATGCCGGTAACCATCCATCCACCCTGTAACCATCCACCAGCCAACTTAGGCTGTGAGCTCTCCCCTGAACACCACTCAGTCATTGCTGGCATTCTGACTAGCAATAACGCACTGTTTTCTCGCCATGAAGATAATATCGGCTATTTTAACGGCATTCAACATCGCATTGATTTGCTGCCCAACACTATGGCCTACAGTCGTGGCCCTTAGAGATACACGGCAGAAGACAGACAATTCCTTGAAAACCAGATCAAGAAGCTCCTTGCGCAAAAAGTCATCCTCCCTGCGTCGGGCCCGTGGCCATTTCCAGCTGTTGTGGTGCCTCGCAATGGAAAGAAACTATTGTGTGTCAATTACATTCCACTCAATGAACGCACAGTGAAGGTTGTGCACCCCCTCCCACTGGTAGACGACATCATCCAAGACATCGCTGGCTGTGCCTACTTCGCTACAATAGATATTAAGTGTGCCTATTGGCAAGCCAGTCTAAGGCCGCAAGATTATGAAAAAAACGGCGTTCATCAACCACCACGGAACCTACATGTGGACCAGAATGCCATTTAGATTACAAAATGCACCTGCCACCTTTCAGCGAGCCATGCAAATGGTATTTCAAGACCTTCAGCCTCCCTCAGACAAGTGCGGAATACGAGTGTACCTCGATGGCATCCTTGTCTACGCAGTCTTTTGCCACATTTCCGGACTTACTCCAAGAAGCTCTTCAATTGCTGCTAACCAGTGGCCTTAAGGCATCTCTTGACAAGTATTCCTTCGGTCTCTTTTCCATCAAATTCCTTGGATTCATCATATCCCGTGAAGGCCATCGCCCAGATCCAGACAGAACAGCTGCCATGTGTTGTATCGCAACCCCCCGAAACCAAAAGGTAGTCCTTTCCTGGATACAGACAGCCAGCTTCTACCGCCGATTCATCAAGGGTTTTGCCAAAGTGGTAGCCCCTCTTTAAGCTCTTGTCAAGTCTTCCACATTTCTGTGGTCCCTAGAATGTGAAAGTGCCTTGCAGACTGTTCGCTCAACTCTCACAAAGCCACCGCTTCTTGCTCATTTCAGTCATACTGCAGCTACAACAGTGACCACTGACGCTTCTGGCAGGGCTATAGGAGCAGTGTTGTCCCAGTTTCAGGATGGCAAAGACCGCGTCATTGCCTACGCTAGTCGGTCCCTGACGCCAGATGAACGCAATCTTCACAACGACGCGTGGGAAAATATCGCAGTACATTGGGCCATAAGAACAAAATTCCGTCAGTATTTACTCGGAATTAAGTTTGTCCCAGTTACAGATAATTGGACCATAGCTTCTTTGACCAAGTGTGTGAAACCTTCTCGCAGATTTACTTCCATGCTGGTGGACTTGGTTGAATTTGACTTTTCTGTGCCTGGGAGGGAGAATGTGGTAGCAGACCATTTGTCTCGACTTTCGTGTGCGGTCACATGCTGCGCTCAAATGTTGGCTACCGCTCAAGAAAATGACCCAGAATGCAGCAAAATTCTACAGAGCCTTGCTCGTGGAGATGCTCCGGCCGAGTTCAACCAAGTTGACAACACTTCTACACCAGACACCTTCAGGAAGCTATGCTGTTGTAGCGCCATCATCATTCCACCCGGCCATTCTACACGCACTGCATGATGGCGCAGGTCACTTCGCTTAAAACGGACTTAAACAAAGCCAAAGACCGCTACTGGTGGCCAGAAATGGAAAAGTAAATCAAGAGCTATGTGTCATCTTGCCAGTGCTGTCAGGAATATAACCGTCCAACTTCCAGTAGTGTGGGTTTGCCTGGCGAAATGCCGACCTCCGTTATTCCATTCTCAGGCATTCCAGGGGTATTCAGGAGTGCAATAAAGCTACTCGTTTTTGCTCTCTTTAATAACTTAAAATTTTCAGAAACACAATGCATTAGCCTTGCAGCACAAGGCAGCCTTTGGGACATAGCTTAAAAATTGAGTAAAGCTTGCTTAATGAACTATTGTGGCATCAATGACTAGAAGTTGGAAATGGTACCATTAAAAACTACACCACGTAATTTGAAATCAACATAAGGAAACTAATACCTGCGCTCACTTTAATAAATTTTGATGCCCACATAGAGAAGCTGATTTCCGTTGGTTCTAGGGGGTGGGGGGAGTGGTTTCAGATAATGCTAGACGGCCCGGTAACAGCGATGGAGTTGGCGACAGAGAACCGGATACATTATTAGGTAGAACAGTGTCGACCGAATATTAAGCAAGGTGTAAAGGAAATACAGCGATGAACGATACGATGGTGCACTTCTGTGGATCCAAAGCCATTGCATTTTGTAGGTTCTGACATAAGGGGCAGGCAACTGGAGAGTACGACAGAAACTCGAGAAGGTGGACCGCAAAATGAGAGGCGTAAAATTGGATCAGAGAACACACAAGTGTGTAGCCGACGCTCAAAAAATTCCGGCAGATACCACGCATTGTGGCAATGCGAAGCAGCCAGCGAGCATGCTGTATTACTTCGCTTTGAGCCAAGCGTTACGAGGTGGATCGACGTGTTTGTGTAAATAGAGTCTGTGTGCGTACCGTGGGGTTCCCAGGCATGTCGACTTAAAAGGTCGCTCATAGTCCGTGAGCGCTCACGTAAGATGTCCGTTCTTTCGAAACCAAGTGTTCGACACGGTGCACTCATACGTACCGTCCGTTATTTCATTCCTCAGGGGTCGAGAAACGCTTAAATATAAACTTCCAAAGCAACGCTGAGTGGCGCCACTGCTCTTATCCTAACTGGGAATATTCATGGCACGTCTCCTTTCGCTGCCGCCCCGCTTCCGCGCACGCGCAGAGCTCTCGGATTGCATCTGTGGTGCGTCACAATATAAATATTGCTGACTAGCGGTGCTGCGGGCCGACTAAGGAGCGCATGCGCGCTCGTGTCCTTGCTGCCGCCGCTGCCAAATCCGGCGACAAACCGCTTTCGCCGGCAGCGTCTATCCCCAGTAAAGCATAGCTCGGCCGCGCGAGCATCGCGCCCAAACTTGAGCTCAGATTCCCAATGCAAGAACAGCGCAACAGACAACGACTGACCAAGATAACACACACAGCGCTGACTTTCAACAGCCTGGTTGCTGAAAACGATTCAACATAATAGTTGAAAGGCAGCGCTGTGTGTGTGTCTCTGCGTGACTCCTTGTCTGTTGCGCTGTTCTTACATTCATTGCGTGCGGCCAACATGCCCAAGTTTCCACATTTCATAGCTTGAATATAGCTTGCTGAGTCATAGGAGTGCATATGTAATAGTTATTACATGGTCATAAACGCCAACACTAATGCCACTTTGACCGCAATTGATGTTGGCCCGACATTACATCTGCAGGGTTTTTTTTTCCAAATCAATTTCAAGATCTGGCGTGGCACAGTGGTGGAAGACTAGACTGCAACGCAGAATGCCTGGGTTCGATTCCGGCTCGAATCCTGGTTTTGGATGTGAAGCATATTGTGTCGGAGTTCAATCCGGTGGTGGTGTGCGGCGTACCACCCTTCCTGGGCTTGCGCAAACCCTCTCCACACACCTGCCCTCTACTCCCTCTCCGCCTCTCCACTCACACTCCCTCTCTCCCATCCCCCTCCTCGTTTATATAAAAGGCTCGCGTTAGGTCATACACACTCTCAGTCACTGTGCCGGCTACGCCCGTGTCATGAGTTACAACGTCAACATTGGCGCCAGTTGCACTAATACCTTAACGCCTGCCGAGATCACGGAGCGGCGGAAGGCTCGACGCGCCGAAGCGCAACGTAAACGTCGGCAAGCGGACCCCGAGCTCCGGGCTAGGGAAGCCCAGCGCAAACAGCAACGTCGGCGGGAAACTGCTACGGATGAAACGCGGGCTGGACATGCCGAAAAACGCTGCTTCGCATCGCCTCATGGTCCCCTTTAGCGGGAGATGGTGCAACTTTTGTTCTTTGTATCCGTCGGAATTTTTCGCTCACCGACAACGGATTTTCTGGGACACGGGCTCCTTGATTCTCTCTCTACCGATGTGTGTACTCGCCGTTCCCGGCATGATACAGACTGCGAATCACCCCTGACGCACACACACGCACCATGGCGCACCCTGGTATACGGGCATGTGCCACACGTGAGAGGGGAAAGGACATCATGACGTACACGACAGGCTTGTGACGTTATCCATGTCGTGACCTGTCACTCATGTTCGTCACGCAGTCATGTCCTCCTATGTCAGTTTTGGTATCTAACAAAGTATGGAGGCGACCACGAGAGTACTCAGGCATAGGCGCGTAGATAATAGTGCCACGTTAGCTTCTTCCTTTATTTTGATGTATTCGGGTTTGACCAGCAAGGGCGGTTATCAACGCTAGACGCTGACCGCGCCGCAGTGTTCTAGAAGCTTCGCGAGTGTTGTAGATCGTTTTGTTAAGATTTCACGCAGGACGCCAATAGCCTAGATTATTCCAGTGCTTGCGCGACAACCAGTGATAAGACTGGAAAGTTCGGTGCGTGATGTATAAAAGACGGCGCATCCCAACTATGAGCAGCTGATCGACGGTCGACGCTCTGTTCGCCGCTATCAGTGTATTGGTGTAATTTGACTTTCAGGTTCCCGGCCACAAGTTCGGCCAAATAAACAGTTTCATCTCGGACGTGCTGACTGCTGTCTTCGTCGACGTCACGACGACGTGACAATAGGTAGATATAAACGGCCAAAGTGTCTTTGGTTCGGTGAGATATGATTCGCATTAAAAAAAGATTATGTGTGACCCTTTTTGGTGAGTCCTCACTTGCCCGCATGTGACTCTTTAAAGAGGTACTCTCTTTTTGGAGTCTAGGAGTGCGCCTTGGCTCTCTTAGGAAGAGTGCTAGGCTTCTTAGCTCACATGACCACTGTTGAAGGAATCTTGTCGGTAACTTTGTTAAGTGGGTCAAATGACACACTGGAGTGTCAATTGACACTATAACTTATTTAATTTAGTGAACTGACTCATGATCTAGTGTCGCGCGAGTACTCTTGGGAATAGTGAAGTATTCATTTTAAGCAAGTCTAATGACAATTACCATTGTGCCAAGTGACTGCAAAAACAAGAAGAATGAAATATTGGCATTATTTCAATAAAACTAATCAAAATAACTCACACACGGTTTCCGCAGGGTACAAGAGCAAGTGCGAAAGGATAGCATGTGGTTTCCAATTAAGAATTTGAGGTATGCCTCATCTAAGTTTGTGAGTGAGTATAGGCAACTAAAATATGTGATTGCGATGTGCAAAGTGTCCTGCGCTGCAACACACACGGCAGAAATGTTTATCATTTTTCCATATTTATTCCTTAATATTATGGATAAATTAAAGAGTAGTGACTATGCTCGAGCACAATCAGAAAGTCAAAAAAGGCAGCAGTGATGGTTTCTTGGCTGCTCATTGCACGGATTGCAAATGCGTCCCTTTATTTGACAGTACAACAGTATTGGCATCGCACCCTAACGATAGCACCAGGCTCATCATTGAGGCGGCAGCGATTGCTAATGGAAGCTGCATCAGCACGCCATCCATCGCACTAACAAAAAAGGAACTAGATTACTTAAATTCACCCGCACGTGTAGGTCGTGCGTAGTTTTGTTGCTCTCTTTTTAGGTTTCTTCTATTTTTAGGTTCCCCCTTTTGCGTTGACTGATAGCTGTGTAATCACATGTGACAGTTATATATATATGTGTGTATATATATATATATATATATATATATATATATATATATATATATATATATATATATATATATATATATATATATATATATATGTTGCTTTAATAAAAATGATAGTTGCAAGTTAGCGCTTGTCCTCGTCGTTTCTTTGTCCGCTGTCATCGGTTTGCGCTAAAGTTTTAGCATTATGGAATACCAACTAGCCCGCTCCCACACCTTGCTGAAGGCAACAGACTTGTGACCTTCATGTTGTCGTTCCTGTTCACCATGAGCAGCTATAAAAATGGTATCCAAAAAAGCACGACGTATTATTGGTATGAGAAAACAGAATCGTAATAAGAGTTTGCAAAACACTCGAGAAGATGGATCTACATAGTCACACACAAAAAAAGGCTCACAACAAAACAAGAAACGGAAAAACACATCAAAAAAAAACAATGCATTTGCCATTATCGTGTAAAACACAATTCGACGGTTGCGGCTTCGGACCACACCGACAGAACGTGTCATGTTTCGTTCACTTTAATCCTTGTCAATTAAGGTGAGAATCATAAAAGAAATCACAATATCCCCCGTGCTCCGCGTGGCTTATTCGGTTCCATTGGTTGTTTGTACAATACAGAAAAATGAGCCCCTCGGACAATTTCCCTTCTTTCGAACTTCCAAAGAGCAGTTTTTGCATCATGTCACTTGGTAACAAACTTGCAGCACTACATGATGTGAGCCTGTCTTACACAACGAACGAAATCGGTTTATGCTCCTTTGCATAGGTGCCACTCACCCTGTTTCCTCCATCGTCTTGTCGAACCACTTGGTGTAGACCGAGTGCTTCGATGACTGGTCGAATGGTGCTGATATTTTCGCCTCACGAATGGCGAGGCGAGAGACCACAATGCGCTTTTCTTTCGCCGTGTGTTACTGCCCACTAGAATGAAGAGACGGAAGAAGCGATCCGGGATTCTGGGAATAATTGAGACACATAGACTGATTATTTGTATTTAAAACTACTTCATGTGCAACACACCATAGCTTTTCGACGGGCACAGGGTATGTCCGAAAGAGAGCACATCTTTTCTGAAAGATCGCCGCCCACTTTGCTCCCGGCTTTGTGCCGGCATATTCCAGCAGCACCCTTCGCCAGTCAGGCGTTATTGACCTGTCAGGCAGAGAGCTTTATTTGGATCCGGAGACGACGCTCAACCCCCCCCCCCCTTAAAAACCATGAGCGGTTATTGACCGCGTGTTTTACAAACGTAATCCATCCTGAGAAGCGAGTTTAAGTGCCGGAGCCCCAAAGCGGCTTGCGTACGTAAGCCCTTGCGTTCCTTTGTATGGGTGCGGCTCAGAGTATAAAGAAAAGCAAGAGCGTGCGTACGCAAGCGGCTTGCGGTACCCGGCACTAAAACTCTCTAGAGACTCAGCGAGTGCCCGAACGACACGCAACGCGTGCGGACGGACGCCGTCTGCGTGGATATCGGACGTGCCATGCGCTAGCAGTACTGTACACAGCTCCCATGGAGCCACGTAAGTTCACTCGATTTAAATACAACGCCGAACACGTCATCGGAGATGCCGACAAACCGTGAGAAACGAGGGGAGTGATGTTGCAGTCTATAGCCGTAGACTTGCGAACCCGGGTTGCCAGGACAAAAACAAAAAAAACACGGTTGATCTCTCGGTCATAGGAATCGGCATAACTTGAAAGTGAACCGCGTCTTCACAGGAGTAGTTGATTGTTTAGTGTACATTGATGTACGAGTACTTGCACAATGTCCTTTGGTGTTTCGCAGCTATAGTACCGTTGGACGCATTTGGGCACATCTCGATCCCGACGACCGACGACCGTGATCTTGACTTAAGCCTTGTGGTAGCTTAAGTTCTTAACATATACCTGGACGCGAAAGCCGAACCACGTAACTACGTCGTCACCGAATGAAATCACCATGGACACCGCATTTCACCGACAATAGAGTTACCAAAAATGTTTTAACGAAAGCCTCCACAGCGCTGACACTACCGAAAAGCTTGCAGTCGGCGCTGTAGTGTCATGATGCATTTCTCATGGCCTCCAAGACTCGCTCCTGCGACGCGCCGTTGCTACTGTCGCCCAGGCAGTTCCATTCGCACGGGAAGAGCGTAATCAGAGAAAGCGGTGTGACAGCCAGAAGAGCGTCGGTGATTGGATGCTAAGCTTGGGCTAAACTCGCCATTCCGCGGAATGTTAAAGAGTTAACAGAAAGAGCACACCACGGCTGGGCCTGAAACGCGACGGGAAAAACGCAGCGTGTCGTGTCTCCGATACTGATCTCCACTAGCGAGAGCTGAATTCCACATCGAGCTAGGGTGCCTCGAAGCCATCACGCAGTAGGTCCTTGAGGAGTCTCCAGCTTTTACCTGTCTTACGCTGGCCCTCCATAGAGTCACACAGCTCATCCCATTGCTACTTACATAAGACCTTGCAATGATTCCCTACCGTTTTGTTGATTTCGGATATTTTCTTGCGCAGTCTTCTGTTATGGCGCTGATTCTTCCATCTCGCGAGCAGTGCCTGCTTGGCTTCCAGCAGATGCGCGAGCCTACTGTCCATCCTATCGACCTCCAGGTGGGACCTCTTTGGCGGCGCTAGCCACATCTTCTTTTAACACGTCGCACCAAGAGTCTAGGTCATCCCATTGCTACCGGGGGAGGGAGCGCTCGGAGCGGTTGGCTCGAAACAAGTCCCACTCGATGAACTTAAAGGTGCTCGTCTTGTTACGGGCAACCTCTATGACCACTTCGATGATGCAATGATCGCTACCGAGGTCCATAGCTCTGTTGGTCCACTTGACATTTTCGAGACTCTTGACAAAGGTGAGATCCGGGGTTATCTTGGCACACCGAGCTCCCTCTCCCGGTCTGGAAGTTCTTATTGGTTACCAGTGTATTATCTTCCTGCGTTGCCGTATGCCATGTGTCTCTACCCTTCTTCGTATTGGTGAGGCAGCCCCACGCCTGATGCTGGGCATTCTTGAGAAGACCGCCTGCCTCTGTGTGCGCTGGGTCTGCAGTAAACATTTACTATGAACATACTGTTCCTTCGTAAGCACCGCTTACGGGTGTCGACAAGGAGTTCCGTCTTGACGTATTCGACCCCATTGTCCGCGGGACCGAAGTCTTGCGGAATGCACGTGGACCTTTTACTGACCAGAGTGGACCCCCCTTCCCCCTTCAGTGGAAGCCACAGTGAGGAAACCGGGGAGCCTGATGTGTGATAATGTGATCGTTTCATGCAAGGTGATAACTTGGGGTTTGTCCTTCACGCCTTTAAGTATTGTCGCAGGGTCGCCCGTTTGCTGACGAACCCTGCGCAATTCTACTGCCACATTGTTATGACGTTAGTTTCGTTCTCCATGTTTGGGCTTGGGGATGGGTTTCGAGAGGGCCGCCTCCAAGATAACAACCTCTGTCGGTGGGGCAATGACACTGTTCAAGTTTGGGACTTGTGCTGTCGATGTGCTTGGCAAAAATGCATGGCGGGCCCACTCCAGTCAAAGTGTTCTCTCGCTGAGGGCGACCAGACCGAGCTGGGGGTGCGCGATCAATTCTTGCACTGGAAAGAGGCCTGACTGCATGTTGGAGATGGTCTTCTTCAGCTCCGAAAGGAGTTACAGAGTCTCGTCTTCCCTCGAGCTATCCAGGGCCCGACGCTTCACTGCACACGCTTTGGGGGGAGCCACAGCCGTGTCCATGGCCGACGAACTTGCAGAGGGCTGAGGAAGCAACTGACCGTTTTCTTTCCTAAGACTATCATTGGCACGCCTAAGCTATTTGAGCTCGTTCATGAGACGCGGGTCGTGCGAGCCTGGGAGTTGGACGCCTGCACGTGGTTGCCACGGGCCCTATCGGCCCACGTTAGATGGGACTTGCCTTTACCACCGGAGGGGGTGTTGGATCTTGGCCTGTTGGACGAGCCGCTCTGGGTGCGGGACGTGGAGCGGGCTTTGGAGCTAGAGCGCGCTGAAGAAGGCGACAATGGTCGTGATCATGGGGCAGAGCGGCTTTTGGAGCTCCGTGGGCTCATGGAGCGACTTCGCGAGCGCGAGCGTCTTCTGCCCTTAGGGCTGGGGCTGGATGAGGCTTGAGGATCGGAGGATCGAAGGATCGACGGCGGGGGGAGCTCCTCTTGCTGTCTTGCATGCTAGAAGCGTCGTCGGCGAACAATGTACGGAGCCTTGAACCTATGCGCACATTCTTTACCGGCAGTAAGGTGCGGACCACCACAGAACTTGCATATTGGGGTGCATTGGTGCTGCTAATCGGGGTTTGGAAGGCCGCATCCCCGACAGACGAGGTCACTCGGTGTTGGACAGATATCGGCGCGATGCTCGAGTCTTCCGCAGGCGTGGAATACGTCCACTTGTGTTCGATATAGGGAACATTTCATCAGGAGCGTTGCGTACCTCAAAAAATTCGGTATCCGGTGCCCGTCAAACGCGATTATCACAGTCTCGGTCTGAGCTATTCTCTTAGCTGCCAGTGCGAGCGGGTTTTTCTAGTTAAGAATCTTGCCATCCAGCGTCGCTGGGTCGTCTTGCAACTGTATGCCACGTATGGCCCCCTTGCACGTGGAGTGCGGGCCAGTCTCATACGCGCGGAGTTCGTGGATGTTGCCCGAGATGGGGATTTGCTTGAGGCGGACGTATCGATTGACATTTTCCCGTCTAGGAGTGCTGGCCATCATGATGTTTTGCTGTCAGTTCGGGCAGAGAGTGTCTTGTGAGAGTGTCATGAGTAAGAGCCCTTCACAAGAAGGAAGACGATGACGAAACTTTCGGAACTTTCGAAACGTCGCGATCGCGCGCACCATAACGTAGACAAGCCCAAGGCAAGTGATGCGAGCTGTGATCGGGACGCAAGCAACGACGTGCTGGCATTGCCAACGTGGGCTTGGCAGGGGAAGGTTGTCACGCCAGCAAGCGCACTGGCGACGGGAGCGGCAGCAGCTCGACTCGGCCGCCTGTGACGCGGGCATCCCGAGAGGTGGCCGGAAACTCGGCCCGCTTCGAGTGAGGCTGCTCGGGATGCAGCAACCGCGCTCAGCCATCACCGACGTTCCTGGCGCAAGCCCCTTCGAAGCAAGCCGCCGAAGACAGTTCCCGGTGGGCCACGTCGGCTCTTAGCACTGGGCATCAGCGACCGCCGCTAGGCCTAATGTCGGAGGCCTCCGCCACGGGAGCGACGACGTCATGTGATGATGACGACGGACGACGATTCGGCAGCGGCAAGGACGGCAACGGTCGGCAAGACGCCGAGATCACCGAACTGGCACACAACGCGACCGATCCCGGACATTGACGAGAGGCGCATCAGCTGGTCCAAGTGACACCAGCCCATTTTATCATGAAGGTCAACCCGAGACATGAGTAGCATTAAGGGTACAGCGCTGTAGAGCTGCCTGACTTTATTTAGGACGGTTTAGTTTGTAGTGTTGTTTGTGTGTAGGTTTAGTTGGCTTTTGAAGTTACTGGTATTTGTTGCACATATTTTCATATTCTAGAGTGCCGTGCGTGTGTTTAATAAATGTCTTGTGCCGTTTACACAGTCCGGCCTGAATCCATCGTTCGCAACCACCCGAATCCGTGACAGAGAGCTCATCAGGGCTGATGCCGGCGGCTGCAAGTGTAACGTCAGCCACCGCAGCCGCTCCGATTTTGGAGATATTCAGTCCACCTCTTGGTCTAATGACGATTTTGGCGTCTTCTTTGGGAAGAACCGGCATTCGGCTTGCCCTAATAATCTTTGACTTCAGCGCTGCGCCGCTAGGCTTGTCGCCACGGGACGCCGAAAGCGTTGCCGCGGCGTTAGGGTCAGCTCCCCGCGATTTGGCGCTAACTCTTCTGGCGCCCGCACCCAGGCAGCACGCCGGCATTGGACCAATCTCGGAACAACGTTGGTAAACATTGGCAGAAATATTGGTCCTGCGTTGGCTTTTGGGGGTTTGCTACACCTAAATGTGCATTGGTCCAATATTGGATGCCAATGATTTTCCAATAATGGCAAGGATGGCTGGAGCCAACATTATCCGTCCAACATATCGCCAATAATGGCAAGGATGGCTGTAGCCAACATTGTTCGTCGTACGTATCGCCAACATTGTATAAACATTGGCAGCTCCAATGTTTTTTGCCAGCCTTTATCGTTGGCTGCACCATCGTTCTTTCTTTTTCAGCGTTTCACACTGGTTCTTGCCAGCCTTTTTGTTGGCTATGTCAACATCTTTACGACATTTTTCACTGAATGTGTAGTTTAACATGAGGTAGATTTTTGTGCACGTAAATAAATGCATGTTGCCCACGCTTTTGCTTTTTGGCAAGCAGCAGGGATAATCAGCGTAGAAAAGCTGAGAGTACACACAACTTTATTCTGCATGTATACATATGGCAAAGATACTGCAAGTATTGAAAATAATTTCGCATTTCACGCTTTGTTCTGCTGACCGCTTGCACAGAACCTACACTAATTACCTTGAATAACGCTCCTATATTAGAAATCGCGGAAACGGGACCACTCACAAACACACACAGCCTCCCTGTTAGCGCTTATTTAAGTTGTCAGTTCACCGAAGGTTCAAAAGGAAATGAGTGAAAAGCGAAGCGTAATGCAAAATGAAATAAATGACCATCTACATGCGAATAGACATTCGACACAGATGAAATCTATAACCATCTTGAACTACCGGAATGTTCATAGCCTATTTGTTAATTAAAAGGTAACTGCGGCAAGAGCTTGAAAGACTGCAACAACTTCAAAACTAATGAAAATTTGTGTGTTACAGATCCATCATTTCTTTGCGCGAAACGAGCGGCGAAGGGCAAATCAAAAACGGATATTTAGCTGGCGCACGACAACGCGATAAAAGAACAAAACAACAAACGCAAATGCTGAAACATCGCTAAGGGCGAGGACTTAACTAACTTGCTTCGACGCGCACAGCAAAGCCCACCACATGGGTATTCACAAAGTAACAATTTTAGAGAAAGTACGCGGTAATGTATACGTTAATAAACGCAGCACATATTTCACGTACGAAAAACACGGAAAGTAACATGCGACTAAGGAACGAAACGACTTACTGAACGCGATATGTACACAAAAATCCGGCGGAAAGTTTGCGATTTGTCAGGACACATCGGCGCTCATCTGCGGATCGCTCTTCAATAGTCAAAACAATCAAGTCCGATGAAGAACAGGACAGCTGCCTTCTCACTGTGGCATCGTCGTCGAATCTCCGTATCCATAGAATCGCGGCATCCTGTCTCGATATCCGACTTCGTTTTTTCCCGATGACTCTTGACTGAATACTGAGGGGCGCGCGCGCGGCGCCCGCCGATGCTTGGAGCCCGAACGAGGGAAAGTAACCACCACTGACTGACGAAGAATAGCCGCCGGCCAGAAGGGGCCGAAACGCGTACGCATCTTCCGAGGTGCCGTCGTCTCCCGCGATCTCCTCACCCCCACCCTCTCGTTTTCTAAGGCATTGAAAGCCCGGAGCCACGTTTGAACCGTCGTGGGCGGAGCAGCCGTCAAGTGACAAGTGTTTTATGACCAGCCACCCCCGCGCAACTGCCGGGAGGAGATGATGTAAAATTCCTGAGCAAAACATGGCGTCGCGCTGCTTCTCCGGCCTCCCGATCACCGAGAACATTTGTTCGAAGTGAACACGTCTGGTTGAATGAAGCGTTGAGAGTGCAAACATAACTCATCGCTCATCTGGAGATTCCGCGGGCGATACTGTAGTCTTGGACAGCACGTCGTTGTAGCACGCACACAAAGAAGTTACAATCCTGTAATCCAACCAGTCGTGTAGCAAACACAAAAATGCGTGGTGTGGTTGAAGTGACATGAAATGTTTTGATTGTTCGCCGCTAATAAAGCCGTCAGAAAAATTTCGGTGCGCGTGCGCTAAAGGCGCACCAGCGCACAGGCCCATTGCGAAGCAGACTGGAATTCTATAGCTTCAATCAATGTAAAGGCAGGGTTTTTTTTTATACAGTTGCGTTGTGTACGCTGGCTATATCACACAATTAACTTTTAACAAGCATTGCAAAGTGAGATGTGTTGTGTTTCCTTTCTCATAGATGTATTTCCAGCAGCGCGAAACTCACTTGAAAACTTGGTACTTATGTAAACATTGCTCAACATCTCTAAAACAAATTTTGTCCAACCGTTTGATATATTTTGTGCCACACTAAATGCCAACTTAAAAATCAAGACCCTGTGTGCGCTAATGTTCCCTTTCTTATAGAATGGAATTTCCAGTTTTGTTTGTTGACTGACAGCAATGGACTGTTTTTGCCATATTTATACAGTAAGAGCTCGTTAATTCCACAATAATTATTTCGGAAAATCAGGCAATTACAACGTGTTCTCTGGTCCCGCCAAGCATTTTTATTGTTTAATGGCACCGAACTCTCGTTAATTCGGTCATATTGGGGCGCAACCGGGTTAATTCGGACGAACCTCGGAACGCGCCGAGCGCGAAGCGCCGCAAATATGCGATGCAAAGGAGCGAAAACGGCACTCGCGGACGGCCGAAACGGCTGCTGGCTTTCAGAAATGCGGGGTCGTCATCTACAATCGCGTTGTTATACGTAATAAGGAATGGGTTCAGAGCACGTTTCGGATTAGGACTCGACCGGGCCGCTCCCACGTCGGAACAGAAATACCAAGTCTCTTTTGCGTCGCGGGCCCGTTGGACGGCCCATAGCTGTTCTCGAGTCCGGGGCTAGTAAAAACATGCAGCCTCCCAGTTGGACGGCGTGATGCCTTCGCCGCCGTGTAACGCGGGGCTTTTGTAGAATATTTGTAGAATAAAG
This sequence comes from Rhipicephalus sanguineus, assembly GCF_013339695.2. Classification (NCBI taxonomy): domain Eukaryota; kingdom Metazoa; phylum Arthropoda; class Arachnida; order Ixodida; family Ixodidae; genus Rhipicephalus; species Rhipicephalus sanguineus. The sequence continues at coordinate 317,049,439 of NC_051176.1, forward strand.
CAATGTGATAAGTAACCAGAAATCTTCTTTGAGGTGCGCTGGATGCCGGAGAAAGTGATTTTCATATTAGCGTGCATGCGCAGGTGGTGGCTCGATTCAGGCTAACCTTCACTCAGTGATGGTAAAAGGGAAAAAAAAACATTCTTGCCGATATATCATGCATATGCTTGCCAGTGTTTAAGACATTGGAGCGACAACGTGTAAGTCTGGACAATATTGTCCGGCGCGTAGCATTGGCCGTCCAATATTGTTTAACCAGTCAGATTGACTGGACAATATATGCGATCTACTGCCATTACTTAACCAATATTGTTTTACCAACGGATAAGCTGGCCCAATATTGCCATCCATACGGCCTGGTTCTGCCAATATTGTATGTACATCGGCAACCATGGACCGTTGTTGCCAACCTCAAAGAATGGCACGACCAATATTGTATGTTGGCTGGCAAAGATGGACCATTATTGGCATCCTTGTAGGCTGGCTTGCCAACATTGGTTTTATAGTGGTTTGTATGGGCCATCATTGGGCCATCGTTTGCCAACGTATAAACAATATTGGACCAATGTGCTGTGCTGCCTGGGCAGTTTGCCATCCCTGGTCTTGAGTGACTTCCTCCGGAGAAATATTTTCTCCCTCTACTTGATATTCCATCATTGTAACGGACGAGTGGCACTGAGCTTCCCCTGAGGCCGGCTGGGTGGCCTAGATGAGCTAGGCCTAGGCCTGGTCTCCAAAGGACTCGTTAGGTGAGACGCCGCCGACGGAGGTACACAAATGTCCGTACAAGGGCGAAAAATCACTCACTGCGGCAAAAGAGGTATCCACGTGGCCCTTAGAACTCTACGGAAAATATTTGCACAGCTAAACATGGACACTGGACGACAAGATACTACAAAAGTTGGCAAAATGCGGTAGCCGACGCGAGCACGTCTTGACTCGCCGCCGCCAGCATCTCTTTTTCTGCTTCGCGTCTAATAATAAATGCCTAACCTATTGGTTACCAACAATATGTGCGCAAGCCCTACCGTCAGAAAGGAATAAACGGAGCCTAATTTCCACGCATTTTACGGGAAGCGCTCCATCGCTGCATGCTAGGCAGTCCGAGCGAATGGGAACGTTTGAACCAATATGGTGCCCACAAAAGCAATGTCTCCACCTTGTAGCGGAGGAGGCGCACACATCGAGGCACCCTACATCGAGCGCGCGGGCGTGCGTGAAGACGCTGGAAGTCGCCGGCCTTGTCCCGGAAGCGAATGTGCGACCACTCGATTGCTGTTGGCGGGCCAGCTTTTTTTTCTCGAGGCAAAAACCAGTCAAAAAAGATGCCGGGCAAGGGGAAGAAGAGACACACACAAGGACTGGACTAGCAGTTGTGGACTGGACTAGCAACTTCACAGTTGCTAGTCCAGTCCTTGTGTGTGTCTCTTCTTCCCCTTGTCCGGCGTCTTTTTTGACTGGTTTTTGCCTCAGCGTCATGTACCAACTGACCCAGACTTCGACGTTATTGCAGCTTTTTTTTTCCTTTTTCCTGAAACAATGCCTCCCTATAGCGCTGTAAATAGCACAAGCTGGCCGGGAAAGTCTTCAGGGAAGGCGTTTCGCGCGAAGTTACGCCAAAATAGTATTAGGTTTTGGCCTTCATACTATAAAATAGCTATGATCGGTTGGTAGTGGGAATCACCTGCACGTTTATGAGCTGCCTGAAAGAAATGAAGGGGAGACTGAGCCTTCTCTGTCACCATATGTTGGCGGCAGTGTTACTGGCTACATTGCAGGCATTGTGTTTGATGCTGAAGCCGTGGATCCCCTTTGTCACTTGTTGCAGCAACAGCGGCATGGCATGCAAACGACGGCTACATTCGCGCTTTCTCCATAGCAGAGGTGTCACGGGGCACACGCTCATTGCGGGCTAGCGTTGGAGAATAAACCTAGCATGGAGACATCGGTGTCGTGTCGGTCTTGCTCGGTCGGGATGCCGCGGGACCTCGCGGTCTGCGCGGTCGCACGTCGCCACAGTGTCAAAAGTCCGCCAGCATTCTTCAAGTGGCAAACCGCGATCAGTAAAACATGTGCGGATAGCAACGTCACACTACCACATAAATAAACAAGCTGTTGTGTAACTATTCCGGTTTCTTGAGCAGGTCTACCATAATCGCATGACTTTTCTATTCTCAACAAGGTGTGCGTTCGAGCTAGTTTGTACTCCATGATCAACACTTCTCGCGCAAAATTTTCTCAGACAACGGACGAAACAGACGAAACAGATATATATATATATATATATATATATATATATATATATATATATATATATATATATATATATATATATATATATATATGGCTATGACAAAACAAAAACACCAATGACACAGGTGTGCAGTGTGTCAGCACGCATCAGCTACTAACTCCCCCAAATGTAGTGTTCCTTCCAAGAAGGCCATTTCCTTCTGTGTCAATGAAACTGACGTCATGCTCACGCAGTTGCTGCCCTCCTGTTGCATTATGGCTGCCTCCACAATCTCTCGCGTGCGCTGATCCCCGTCATGAAAAACTGCAGTACACTGTTGATACAACGGTTTGCACCCACACTCGTGGCAATGAATGGCCAAATTTCCATCGCAGCCCCCTTCCACCCTGTTCGCGTGCTCACGCAGGCGGTGGTTAGGACACCGACCTGTTTGCCCAATGTAAGCTCGTCCACACGAGAGTCGCAACTTGTACACGACTTCCTTCGTGGTAGTCAACATACTTGTTTCGGTGTTTTACGCCGCATTTTTCCTTTTTGGGTATAAATGGGCTTGTGGCGATGCAGTGTTTCGACAGTTTTTCAGGCGCAGACATGACCACCTGTACTTTTGCACCAATCTTTTTAAGATTATGCCGTGCAAGCAAGGAATCACCGCCATTTTTTCTAGGCCGCGTGGTTCTCGTGATTGTCACCATGATTTCCTTCATGCGAAGCCGCCGCAGCTTTTTTCTGCGTCCTCCGAAAAGCAACAGCCACAGCCATAATCATATCATGGGGTAACCGGCTGACCTCTGGCGAGACACCTGCGCATTGAAGCTTCGGTCCATACCGTGCTTGCACGCCTTACTGAACGCATTGTTCAGACAGGAGCTGATTATGGCTCTCTTCACCGAATTGGTGTGGGTGGACTTAAAGGGCTGGAATGGTTTCTGGCTACGCGGTTCTTACATCCAACACACGTGAGCCCTTGAAAACGTGAGGCAGAGGTCTAAAAACTTGAGACGGCTCTGATGGGGCAACTGTCGTCATGATCAGCAGATGTTTAACAGTAGCCATTATCAGGCACATAAGGGACTTGTCTGAGCTTGGCACTAGTGTGTTAATTTCGACATTATTAAACACGAATAATACAAAAATTATTTCCATTGACTTTTGCTCAACCCTGCAGTCTACCAGAAACCTAGATATTTTTATCAGTCGACATAATCAAATGAAAGCTGGGAGATTCGGTGTTTTATACAGACCTTAGCTTACGCTAGTGATGAAAAATTGTAGAACAAAATGGCTCCAGTGGCATTACCTGTTCAAGTATATTTTACCACTTCAAGCTGTTTGATTGTACTTGTCAAGCCCTTTACTCTAAGCACAACGCACGTTGCGTCTTTGATAACACGCATTGTCAGTGCCTCTGATATTCGTTAAAAGGACACTGCAACATTTTTTCAGCATGTTCAGAAAACACTGCGGATTGGTAGTCGAGGCTCCTGAGGACACGGGAGTCAAATTTTATAGCACAGCACGTGGCCTGGAATTTACGATCAATTCTCAAATTCAGCCAAAAATCGCTCCCTCTTCTCGTTACAAATGATACCATATACTGAAATTACCACCCCATATACGCAAATGCACGGCCATTGGCTGATTTGAGCACCGTTGGCTGCATAGTTACTGCGCCTGCCGCGGGAGGCCGCCACGTGCCCCCGCGCGCTCTCGCGATCTCACTGAACGTTAGCTGCGCGTTCAAAGAAAAAAAAAGGTTGATCCCTCCGTCATAGGAATCGGAATAACACGAAAGTAAAGCGTGTCCTTGCAGCAGTAACTGAATGTTCACTGTACATTGATATAAGAGAGTTTGCACAATGTACATTGATGTCTGGCAGCTATAGCACCGTTTAACGTGGATGCACCCACTTTGATGATTGGTGGTACGCCTCCATTCCGACGACTAACGTCCATGTTAAATGATTAAACACTCTTGTGGTAGCTGTAGTAGTTAACGGTGAAGGCGTAATCAGAGAACGAGGTGTGATAGCCAGAAGAGCGTCGCATATTGGACGCAGAACTTGGTCGCCATCCTGTGGCATGTTAAAATGTGATTGAACACCACGGCCGGACTAGAGGGAAGCGCAAAGCGCGTCGTGCCGCCCCGGTAGCCCGGCCGCGATTTTTCTCGGGGCGAGCGCGTGAGCGGGCAACGCGGTGTTACAGCCAGGTCAGGTAGGCGCGCGTTGTGGAGCTATTTTTGGTTTGGATTAGCGTGATGCTATGAGCGGAGGCCGACGCTTTACGACGCTTGCGCTAAGGTCGCCACCTCGCGGTGTGTTAAGGCATTGACAAAATGGAACTTCTATTGAAAACGCGCCGAATGGGACGGACGTGTAACGCGTTGCGGGTGCTATTCGCGAAGGCCACACTAATGATGAATTACTTTACTTTGCCGCTCCCAGAGGGCAACACCACCCCGCCGACCTGGAGAGTGGTAGATGTAAAAAGCGCGTTTGTAAAGCCTCGAGAGTCTGTGACCGTGGCGCAGTGGATAGCGTGCCCGGCATGTATTGTTGTCGGAACTTTTTTTCGTCGGAACGCCCGTTGACGGAACTTTTTTTCTTTGCCATCTGATCGTGTAAATTTTTTCAACGTCGTTTTCGTGACGGAAATAGGTTACTGGAGTCTTGGTGGACCCCGGCATAAAACACTTTCGTGTTAAAAAAAGAAGTGCTCAAACTCATGAATGCCATGTAACGCGACTTTTTTTCCCCCGTGCCATCCCTCCTTGCTTAGCTCCCAGCGCGTTCTTTGAGAAGAGAGAAAGCAATGACAGCGTGCGACAAATCTCTCTAGCTCGTATTTGACGGATTATAAAAATGTTTGCTGCTGTCCATTCGTGAGGCAATTAACTCCTTTAGTGAAGCTATTCGTAGGTTAAAAGCCCCTTTAAGGTGAGTGTGCAGTGTCCGCAACTGCGTCGTGATTGTTCTTATAGATGCAGCTCCCCGTACACTTAGTTGTTTAGCTGCTCTCGGCTTTATAGAAATAAAAAGTAAGCAGTATTTTACTTTCGCGCCAGAAAATCACTGCTTGTCTGCAACAATGCGGAAAAGTGGGCTAGTTGCCACATCTCCACGGCAAGCGCGCACGGAAGACAAAGACACAGAGACCTCGCGCTGTGTTCTCAGTCTTCGTCTTTCATGCGCGCTCCTCGTGAACTATCATTTGCATGCGCTGTTATTCCAAAGGGCCCCGAAAATCGAAACGCTTTTAAGCTCGGTACAACAAATAAATCTACTCTCCGATTAAAAACTCACAGGGTCCCTTTTGCATTCACCCAAGACGACTCGAAGACCTTCTTCCTTTGATTCGATGTATTGATCTTGCCCCCTTCCGACAGTTTTCTGCCCCTAACGTGTTTTCACACTGTCTCCAGCGTCGGAGGCATTGCAAGCTTTCTGCGCCACACTTGGTTTGTACTGTGAGGAGGGGCAGAGGCTGGCGCAGAAAAAGGACTCTCGCGACGGTTAACACGTACGGCTATACAAGACACGTTTAATTTAAATACCTATAATAGTTTTGACAAACAGGACGTAGAGACGCGCGTTCATATCGCGAGAGCACACACCAGACGAGATGACCTGCGAAGGCCAGAGAGAGAGCACTAGCGCACACCTGATACGCTACTTTGACACCGGTCCGCACACGCGCCTCGTGAATCATTCTTGCTGGACGCGGACCGCATATAGCAGGCACGCCGATGCGCGTTCGCTGCATCGCACTGGTACATTTCTCGCGTTCTTTTGGGACGCGGGCCGTGTATGGCAGGTAGAAAGTCACTGGAACGGGAAAAGTACCGCGACCGTCCTTCCCCACGCCATACTTGGTCCAGCGTATCCGACGCTGCGGCGGCGCGGTGCTGATTTCACGCGCAGTAACTTATGTTTTACGCATTGCGTGCTCTTTTGCAGCCCCGAATGAAGCATACCGTTGTTCCCTAACTGGCTAGGAAAGAAATAGCGGCAGTTTTCACATTCCAACACGCGCACGCACGCGTACGAACGCGATAAAGAAATGCGAACTGCACCGCATTTACGCGCTCGGCTGTCGGCATTTATTAAATGCGAAGCATTAGAACTTCTGCGACTTTCAACGTATCTATCTATCTATCTATCTATCTATCTATCTATCTATCTATCTATCTATCTATCTATCTATCTATCTATCTATCTATCTATCTATCTATCTATCTATCTATCTAGCCGCCCACGACTTAGTGCTCTCCTGGCCGTTCCGTTAATGGGATGTACACCAAATTTGGTGTGGCATAACATGACTGTATGATGAATATAAATTACAGGTGATAACAAGAAAATAATGACATGCATGCCATATACGGCATGATTTACATGCCACGCTCATGGTGCGCACGCGGCCGCTTCGCTAGCTTGATAACGCCAAAATTGATATGGCGTGCCAACAGTGTATGACGAACATGTTACTGGTTATAACGTGCAAATCATGACAGACATGCCATGTAAAACATGATTTACATCATATGTCGCGAGGCGCTCGCGGTCGTTTAATGATATGAATATATAACAAAATTGATATGACGAGATATTTCTGTATGACGAACGTTAGTGACAGGTGGTAACACGTAAATCATGCCTTAAATGATATGCGTGCCATTATTTTCATGTTACCACCTGTTATTTATGTTCGCGGTACAATCACGTCACGCAATGTCCGTTTTGATGCATATCAAGTCAACGAACCGGCCACGAGTGCACCATGACCATGGCATGTAAATCATGCCTACCAAGAGATGCGTGCCATTATTTTCACGTTACCACCTGCTAGTTACGTTCGTCATACCGCCACGTCACGCAATACCGATTTTGGTGCATATTAAGCCAGCGAACCGGCAGCGACAGCATCATGAGCATGACATGTAAATAATGCCTTACATGACATGCGTGCCATTATTTGGGTGTTACGACCTGTTTCTATGTTCGTCATGCAATCACGTCACGCAATACGAATCTGTAGCAGTCAGTTTTCATGGCGCGCTGATCGTTATATGTGAGCCCAACGGCGTTAATTTTACGCCAAACATAAATAACAGTTGCCCGGCAATGTTATTGTGCATGAACCTTCTGTGGCGACCACGCGAAAGAAACTGCACTAGTGCAGGAGAGACGCAAACATTCCCCGAAACAACATTCTCGTATACTCAATGAAACGCTCACAAAGGCGGGTGTCAGTCGTGGGAACAAGTAGCCACCCTGTTGCAACTTTTTCCCGGCGTATTCTGTGCAGCCACACAGCCCGTCGCTTGGCATCCTTTTTTCCGGCTGGGAATAGCAGAGAGGGCTTTGCCCGTTTCCCACCGGTTGCTGCACCCAAAAGCGTAGCACCCAGGCATTCTTGGATGCTTCGACATGCTTGTGATGAAGTGGGAAAACGATACGGCATGTTGTCATGTTCCTGCACAATTTTCTGAGGCTATAAGAACAATCGCCCTCCAAAGCGTTGTGCATCGGCGGCCGGGAGACACTAGCGAGGCGAGCGAGCTGGACCCTTTATGTGGCGAAGCCGCCGAAAGGGCGTGGCGACGAAGAGAAAACGAACGCGGTACTTTTCCCGTTACAGTGACTTTAGGCAGGTACGCCGATGAGCGTCCCCTGCAGGCTGGGTCTTTGCATTGCCGGTAATAACTGCCTCCGTGAGCGGCCCACCAATCACGGAGGCAAAGCCAAGCGACGATGTCATGTGATCACATCACGTTATGTGATGTCATATTGGCGTCATAGTGGCTTCATGATGACGGCACATAATTTGGCAATCTGTGATGTCATGGTGACGTCATCACGTGATGATGATTTTTCGCATCACTCGTGTTGACGCCGCCGACGCAGACGGTCAGTTTTCGTGTTTGGTGAGGCATCGACAGCTTTTGACTTATTATTCTTGAGTTGATTTGCTGGCCTAGTTGGAATTACTTAAATTCGATGCAATTCCCTCGCTTAAAAGAAAGAGGAACGACACGCGGACTGAAAGACTGTTGTTACTGTGCTTTTGTCTTTCTTTTATTGCTATAGCAATTATATGGACACTCTCGGCTGACTTTTGCCGTCGGCGTCGCCGGCATGTCCCGTATATATATATATATATATATATATATATATATATATATCAGGCAAGTGGTTTCAGTGGATCCAGTGAATAATAAAAATTGGCTTGAGCGAACGAACGTACGAAAATTTTTATTGTTCCAACGTTTCGGCCGGGGTCCGGCCTTCGTCAGGGAATACAATGCATACGTTAAATGTGTCGCTTATATATACACGGGGGGCCCCCCAAACACGTGTCTAAGCAGTATCTAATATCGCACATGCATCAGAAAAAACAGCATAGGTAAAAGTGCGGTGTAATATTAACATGCATACATGACAAAAATTATATACGGCGAAGTGGGCGCAGTAACAAAGGGAATTTTTTCATCACTGTCACGAAAAAAAAAGTGATAACATGGGTGATTATGTACAGCGATGACATTTAAGTACAATGCGTGAAAAGGACTCGATGAACTAACAAGAAACATGTGTAAACAGCAAACAACAATGCGCTAAAGGAACTAACAAGAAACAGGTGTAAAGCAACGAGAACAGCAATCTAAAAAAAGCATGTGCGAAAAAGTCTGGCAATGCTGATAATGAGACACCTAAGTGAAACTGTGATACATGGCACTCATGAAAATGAAATACAACAAAAACATGGGTAACAGGGTGGTAACTGGTGAAAGTGGCAGATACGTGACATATGGAATTTAGCATTGTCCGTGACAGAGTGATCCCGTAGCTTAACTCTTACGTGTGCAGGAAGGTAAGCTTTCCTGCGCTTTCGTTAATGCCGCATGATAATGCTTTAAACTTGTAGATGAGAAATGATGCGCGCACTTCCCGTTCGTGGTGAGATTTAAAACCAGATTCCAATATGGTTGCCGTCAGGTGATCGAGTGAGTGCCCTGTTGTATTCAGGTGCTTAGATAAAGGCAGGTTAGGAAAAGTTGTGACATCTGCCTTGTGATTATTGAACCGCAATCTGAAGGGTGTCGATGTCTGGCCTATGTACTGAAGTTTGCAGACGGAGCACTGAAGGAGGTACACACAGTTACTTGTATCGCAGTCGTAATCACCTTTAATTTTAATTGAAAAATTTGAGGCCGAACTCTGGGCTGAAATGGAGGTGATCATGTGCGCGCACAGCTTGCAACGTGGTTTGCCACATGGGTGGCAACCTGAATGGACAGCAGGGGTTAACACAGATGAAGTCAACATATTGTGCAAGTTTCTCGAGCGACGGTACACTACCCGTGGCGATTAAGAAAATATGTTTTTGAGACGGTCGCTCTGCATGAGGATGTTATGGTGCTTTCGTAGGATGTGGTTAACGTTTGGTACTGATGCAGAATGCGTTAATATTAGGTTTGTACATTGTCGCTCTGGAGCACGATTGTTGGAGTGTAGAAGCTCGCTCCTGTCTACTGCACTAGCCCGTTTAATGGCATCGTTAATTACCTGAGGCGGATACTTTTGTATTCTTAGCGCATCACTGAGTTTGTCACAATTATCTTGAAAATCTGATTGTTCGGAGCACAACCTTTTGAAACGGAGTGCCTGGCTGTACGGTATGCTCGTCTTGTTGTACCTCACGTGGCTGCTTTGAAAGTGAAGGTAGCGGTGTTTGTCAGTCGGTTTTTTGTAAAGTTTCGTCGTTAGTTTATTGCTTGATATGCATACCGTGACGTCGAGAAAGTTTATGTTTGAAGCTGAGTAGACGGGCGAGAAGGATATTGATGGATGAAAATTGTTAAAGTTGGCCACGAAAGATAAAAGTTCAGTTTCCCCGTGGTGCCATATCAGAAAGATATCATCTATGAAGCGCTTATAGTAAAATGGTTTTAGTGCGCAAGTGGCCAGAAACCTGTCTTCCAGTGTGCCCATGAATATATTAGCGTAGTTCGGTCCTATTTTTGTGCCCATTGAGGTGCCACTCGTCTGTACATAGTGGGTTCGATTAAATTCAAAGTTGTTTAATCGCAAGATAAGTTTTAAAAGGGAGGCCAGAGTTGAGCTGTCAATAGGTTTGTCTAGTGAGGATTCGTCGTACGCACGTATTACTGCCTGAATGCCGTCGTCGTGCGGTATATTCGTGTAGAGAGAAGCTACGTCTAGAGTGGCTAGCAGTGCTTTGTCGGGGATGTCAAGATCAGCAATATCACTTAAGAAATGATTAGTGTCCCTGAGATACGAGGGAAATGAGGCGGGAATTCCTTTGATAAGGGAGTCAACGTAGCTGGAAAGAGGTTCAGTAACCGTGCCAATAGCCGAAACTATTGGGCGACCAGGGTTATTTCGTTTGTGTACCTTTGGCAGTAGATAAAACCTTCCTGCAACAGGACTAAGAGGTATCAGTGATTCCATCGTCTTCTTACTGATGCATTCATATGGACAGTCTTTGCTGATTTTTGCCGTCGCCGCCGTCATGCACCGTATATGTATATGTATCTATATATAAAAAGCCACAAAGGAAAAAATTTAGAAATACTTTCCGACGCGCGGAATCGAACGGCCGACCTCTCGCTCCGAAACTCGCGTAGTTAGACGGCTAGGCCACGTAGAGCAGCGTCTGTCAGCATGCTAACTATACTAACGGCGAACTATTTATATACACCATTTACTTCAGCGTGCTTTCTTGCTCACCAGCGAGATGGCGCGATGTGCGCGCTGGGCGCTCTTTAAATGTCGTCGCCCCGCTCCTGCGAACGCCGAGGCTCTTCGCCCTACAGGGCGTGGTCGCCTTCGTCCGCTTATCTCAAGGAAAGAAGGGGGCGGCCGGGGGTTGGAGCGGGGGATTGCATGTCTTGTGCTTTCCCCGCGATGTCCGTGCTGAAGTCGCAGAGCGTACGAAGGTCACTTCGCTCGCTGTAGCGGCCGCGTTTGCGAAAGGAGCGAGCTGTTCAAACAGAAATAAGTAACAACTGCGAAATTTAGTTCGCGCTCGTCCTGTGTATACATGTTCGTTCGTTTCGTGCCTCCTGCTTTATGTTTCAGCAGTGCGCTTCAAGTATGCAGCTGTGACGCATTATAGTTCGCGCTCGTCCTGTGTGCGTTCTTTTCGTGCGTCCTTTGGGCTCGAGGGACGCGCTGGCAATTTCGAGCTGCTTTCCGTTCTTCGCGTTACATTCTAATTTGTTGCAATAGCATTCATTGCTTCACCGTTGCGGCGAAACTGACTTCTTTTCTTTCCCGCCACGACGCCGTAATTCATTGCGCACCAGCCGAAATAGAACTCTCACCGTTCTCGGATTGGACGCCGGCAGACATTCTATCGGCTTCGAGCAAGATTACTCGTAAGACAATACCAACCTGCCTCCAAACTCGCCAACGGCTGTGTCAGTCTACGGCACCAGTCTCTCTGAAACCGTTGCAATCCTGTCTCCACCTGACCGCGTTTTCTCTAGGAAAGGATTGCAGGTGCCCTTCGCGACCGTCCAAGTCACTCAGGGACACACCGCTATTTTTGTTAAATGCTATGTTGTTACGTTGGTGCTGTATGTTGTTACGTCAGTGCGAGGGGAATGTCTCGGCAGAGTGGCACCCTTCGAAGACGCACAGGTTATGGACGAACCCGATGACACGCACTGCCCCAGTTCCAGTCCGATCAATGATGTTTCTACGTCTCATACGTCACCCGCTGATGTATTTAGTTCCTCCATTGCTGAAAACCTTACGCCGGTGCAGCGTTCACAGTTCCTGTGCCTGCTGGAAGAACTTCGTTGTTTTTTCGATGTCGCGCAAACTTCTCTGGGCCGCATATCCGCTGTTACGCATCGCATCGACACTGGAGCCCAAACGCCACTGCGGCAACGTCCATAACGCGTAACTCCCACAGAACACCGTGTAATTAGCGAGCCAGTAGAAGACATGCTTTGACGCGATGTTATTCGACCCTCAAACAGCCCCTGGGCGTCTCGTGTTCAAGTTGCGATGAAGGACCATTCTCTACAGTTCTGTGTGCGCTACCGATGGCTCAAGAAGGTGACTCGTAAAGCCGTGTCTCCACTACCGCGCATAGACGAGGCGATTGACAGCCTGCAGGGAGCAAAATTCTTTTCATCTCTCGATTTGCGCTCAGGGTACTGGCAAGTACCCATGGCTGATGACACTCGACTGAAGACAGCCTCTGTCACGCCCGACGGCTCGAACGAATTTAAAGTCGTGCCGTTTGGACTGTGTAATGCGCCCGTCACTTTTGAGCGCATGGTCGATACCATCCTGCGCAACCTGAAATGGCACACGTGCTTGCGCTACCTCGACGACGTCGCATGATAATTGATGGTAGCGCAGACCAAAGACACGGACAAAAGAAGGCACATGAGACACCACAGCGCTAACTTTCAACACCTATTTTATTACCAGCTGATCCCGCTAGTATATGTACTCTCTTATGGTCATACGTCACGTGTGCATAGCTCTGACACCCATAAAATTGTAACCTACACGTGTACATCACAAACATGACAACACTGTATCAAACGCATTTTTCTTATAGTGCTTATCCACAAAACAGTTTATCGCGAATACATGTAATCCAGTTCCTTATTTGACACCACCACTCACGGACTGCTCACACAAGCGTCACCAAACGCTGAAATCCTGCTGGCCTCGATTATCAATCGCGTCATATCGCACCTACTCCTACTCATGATGGCCGTTTCTTTAAACCTAGGTCTGCACTTACATGTGTGACAATGCAGGGAAAGGAAACCGTCAGGAGCAACGCTACTTACTTTGCTATTATGTTCGCGCGATCTATCATTTATGCATCTACCGGTCTATCCGCTGTAGGACTTTCCACAAGTAAGTGGAATCCGGTAGACGACACACGTGCTGCACTCGACAAATTTGTTTCAATGCTTCTTTTCGCATACCGTATCTGTTATCGTGTCTGCAACCATACCATGCAACCATCATGCAACCATTATGCAACCATACCAACAAGCCCAAATCGCCCAACCATACCAACAAGCCCAACAAGCACACATCATCGTTGTGGCTCCGGTCTCCACGCATATTCAAGGCCTGCGACAGGTTTCGACGCGTTTGAGCAACGCCGGGCTACAACTGAATCTAAAGAAGCGCCGATTTGCAGCACGGCAGCTGACAATCCTTGGCTACATCTTATCCAAGGACGGGATCCTGCCCGATCCAGCCAAGCTTCTGCCGGTGGCAGAGTTTTCCAAACCTACGTCCGTCAAAGAACTCCGCAGTTTCGTAGGACAGCGCTCCTACTTTCGATGCTTCATTCGAAGTTTTGCAACAATCGTATCCCCGTTGAAGAAGCTCCTTGGAAGTAACGAGCCACTAAATTGGTGGTCGTCAGAGTGCGACAACGCCTTCGCAAAACCCCGTAGTTTATTGACGTCTCCTGCCATCATACGCCACTACGACCCTACGGCCCCTACACATGCACACACCATAGAGTTTCCTAAAGTTAAATAGAGGGGACTCTGGCGCTGCGATCGTTCAGCCACCATGGGAATGATGGGTAGTACACGGATTTGCCTAATCTTCGTGCTTACGGCTTTGAACGCACTTGTGGATTTGTTTATTGCTGTGTTTTGGCATCCGTTTCGGATAAAAGAATAGACCGTTGTGAACTTCGTAACAACATTTGAATTGCTGAGCCTAATAAAGTTAAAGTGATCAAGTGGAACTGCTGACTTTTGCTGAACTTCGTCTTGCGACACAGTGGATGCTGGCGACGCGGAGAAAAGTGGAGCTGAAGGAACGAAGTTTAGACAAATCCGTGTACTACCCATCATTCCCATGTTGGCTGAAGCGCCATGCGTTGCAGCTCGCATAGACACTAGCGCCAGAGTTCCCTCTAGTAAGTATTGTAGAAAACTCTATGGCACACACGGACGCCAGTGGTGTTGGCCTCTGCGCTCTCCTTACGCAGCGCAAACCAAGGTTTCCCGAATATGTCGTATGCATGTCGTACGCTTTTAATGCGGAGACCAATTACACCGTCACGGAAAAAGAGTGCCTGGCGATCATGTGGGCCCTTACGAATCGAAAGCATCTTGTCGTACGTGCACGAGAAACCATTATGACCACCAGATCTTGCCCTTTCGTGATCGATACTTGGCTTTGTATGTCGTGCATGAGTGGCACAACAGCACGTAATTCTCAATGTTTTCTTTCATCTGTTTCCTTCTAAACCTTCGAAAACATCCTGTCGTACGTGCATGAGAAACCATCGTGATCACCACACTCTAAATCTTCGTGGTACCGAAGTGTTTTTGAAACAAAATTACCAAGCACTTTCAGTTCAAGATTACACACACTGCGAGAAATGGTTCATCCGAGTGTTTGGGTGACACAAGCTAGCTCTTTCGTGATCGATACTTGGCTTTGTATGTCGTGCATGAGTGGCACAACAGCACGTAATTCTCAATGTTTTCTTTCATCCGTTTCCTTCTAAACCTTCGAAAACATCCTGTCGTACGTGCATGAGAAACCACCGTGATCACCCTTCGCGGTACCGAAGTGTTTTTGAAACAAAATTACCGAGCACTTTCAGTTCAAGATTACACACACTGCTAGAAATGGTTCATCCGTGTGTTTGGGTGACACATGCTTGCCCTTTCGTGATCGATACTTGGCTTTGTATGTCGTGCATGAGTGGCACAACAGCACGTAATTCTCAATGTTTTCTTTCATCTGTTTCCTTCTAAACCTTCGAAAACATCCTGTCGTACGTGCATGAGAAACCATCGTGATGACCACACTCTGAATCTTCGCGGTACCGAAGTGTTTTTGAAACAAAATTACCAAGCACTTTCAGTTCAAGATTACACACACTGCTAGAAATGGTTCATCCGAGTGTTTGGGTGACGCAAGCTTGGCCTTTTGTGAACGATACTTGGCTTTGTATGTCGTGCATGAGTGGCACAACAGCACGTCATTCTCAATGTTTTCTTTCATCTGTTTCCTTCTAAACCTTCGAAAACATTCTGTCGTACGTGCATGAGAAACCATCGTGATCACCACACTCTAAATCTTCGCGGTACCGAAGTGTTTTTGAAACAAAATTACCAAGCACTTTCAGTTCAAGATTACACACACTGCTAGAAATGGTTCATCCGAGTGTTTGGGTGACACAAGCTTGCCCTTTCGTGATCGATACTTGGCTTTGTATGTCATGCATGAGTGGCACAACAGCACGTAATTCTCAATGTTTTCTTTGATCTGTTTCCTTCTAAACCTTCGAAAACATCCTGTCGTACGTGCATGAGAAACCATCGTGATCACCACACTATAAATCTTCGCGGTACCGAAGTGTTCTTGAAACAAAATTACCAAGCACTTTCAGTTCATGATTACACGCACTGCTCGAAATGGTTCATCCGACTGTTTGGGTGAGACAAAACTTGCCCTTTCGTGATCGATGCTTGGCTTTGTATCTCGTGCATGAGTGGCACAATAGCACGTAATTCTCAATGTTTTCTTTCATCGATTTCCTTCTAAACCTTCGAAAACATCTTATCGTACGCGCGCGAGAAAGAATCGTGACCACCAGGCCACAAAGCATCGTGATACCGAAGTGTTCTCGAAACAAAACTACCGGGAACTTTCAGTTTAAGATTACACGCCCAGCTCGAAACGGTTCATCCGAGTATTTAAGTCACATTAGCTCGCGCTTTCGTGATCAGTGCTTGGCTTTTATTTGTCGCTTTGACGTGAGTACGCTAACATTCATGGGCACTCATCAGAAACATTGGGTCCTTTCTGTGGAAAGTTAGCGCACGTGTTGTGTCCTCCCTTCTCGTCCTTGTGTTATTTTGCGCTGCAAAATTTTTCCTAATATTAATTGTTGCGTTTGACGTACCAAAACCACCATATGATTATGAGAGACGCTGTAATAGAGGGCTTCAGAAATTTTGACTACCTGGGGTTCTAAAACCTAAATATAAACACACGGGCCTCTAGCATTTTCCCTCCATCGGAATGCGGCCGCCAAGACCTCCGCGTCAGCGGTCAAGTACCATAACCACTAGACCACCGCGGCGGGTAACCCCTAATAGCTATAGAATTAAATTCAGCGCCTATGGAAAATAGCGTAAAACGGCTCGTTGGGACGCTCATAAGGAAAACGGAGCATTTGGTATAACAATGTTTCTCGGATACCTTTGCTAACATATTTAAAGTGGATCCTGATAATTTGTGCAATTATAATGGAAACTCATTTTCGCGATTTTACTCAGTAGTAAGCAGAATTTTTGTTACTGTATATGCCAGGCGCGTCCGGTTTATTATATAATTTCTGTCAACATAGCCTTTACATAACAGTAAATTCAAGTGGACTTTAAGTATGTAAACAACAGCAGAAATGACGCTATAAGCAAGAATAAATCAGAGCGCTTATCTTGGCAGTACCTTAAAGACATATTGCAGTAAGGAGACCAGAAAAAACTATATAGAGTCATATGTAATTTGTGGGATGGAAATGAAGGACAGCTAAGAAATCACTTGTGCTAACAATCAAATTATGATTTAAAAAACTCTTTGAATAAGAGAGACGTACGCCAAGATAGTGGTTGTTACGTGAATGCTTGTTCTATTA
This sequence comes from Rhipicephalus sanguineus, assembly GCF_013339695.2. Classification (NCBI taxonomy): domain Eukaryota; kingdom Metazoa; phylum Arthropoda; class Arachnida; order Ixodida; family Ixodidae; genus Rhipicephalus; species Rhipicephalus sanguineus. The sequence goes on from NC_051176.1 coordinate 317,066,378, forward strand.
AATCCAGCATCGGTAACGGTGGTGCTATAGCTGTTTGAATAATATGTGCATATACGTTAATCTTAGTGCATGTAAGTCAAACTTACATCCACGAGATCCTTCAAATCGCCAATGTGTCAAAGCCACGAGACGCAAAGCAATCCCCCATGATCGCATTCTTCAGACTTCGTAACCGCAAAAGAGAAACTTCGATAATGACACTACAGCGGCATCAGAATGTGTGCGAAAGACGCCGCGTGCATTGGAGTACGCGGCACAGGACAGTTGCTAAGTGCCAAGTGTCACGGCACTGACGCAACTAAAAGAAAAAAGCGATAAAACGAAAGGTCGGCTGGGCGTACGTTCGCGCGCTTGTCTATCGAGACGACGCGGGCGCCACACGTGACTCTGATCCACCAAATAGAAACGCTCACAGCTCATCGCCTATCCTCGGCGGAAAACTCTGGTGGAAAGATAAAACAATGTCACAGCGTTTAGCTTTATTCTGGTGACTTAGTGGCAGCAGTATCAGCTTGAGAAGCGGCGTTCAGCCAACGTTTATTCTTTCGCACGGTGGTGATGCGATCGCAGTCTCTTGTTTCTTAAGATACGTGATACATTCTTCAATGTATCGGAAATACCAATACTGATACACGTCTTGCGAGACGTATCGCGATACAGATACAAGATACCCAAAGACTATCTAAGATAGCATCTAAGATACATGTATCTTCGATACTGCCGAGCACTGCGCGTGGTGTGCCTCTACAAGCTCTGCGGCAGATATTAAGCAGATATGTGGGTCAGTAAAACCACGCAGGAACATTCGAAATGCCGGTTGCACCAAAAGTCGCGTCCCTCATTTACAGAGATGGTTGCCGCGCGATTGTTGACAAGCTCATAAAAGACTGCGATTCGCTCAGCGTAGCCGATATCGCAAAAAATAGAGGTCTATTGGAAGAGTGAGCCAGGTGAGGACATCAACGAGAGCTACTTTCGCGGGGGGGGGGGGGGGGTCGATCTTCCTGGAGGTCAGTGTGACTTTATTTTCTATGATGCTTTCCCTGGCGTGGGTTCTACTCGACATACGGACAAAAGAAGGCACAACGAAAACGCATTTGTGTGTGTTTTAATTCTGTGTGCAATACTTTGTCCGTGTGTAGTGTTCGCGTGCTGCAACTGATGCCGTGCGTTCGTGTCCCACGGGCACTTTTGATCACGGTAATGGCCTATTCGGAATTAAATAGATCCAAATCATGCGGTGCTCCAGCTACCTCTAATACCGGCGTCACACGGGCACGTTCGATCGTGATCATGGTCGTTCCGGATTTGGCTCGATCCGAATCAGGTGCTGCGACAGGGCCACATTTAATCGCCATCAGGCCCGACCGGGATCAGGACGATCGCGATGCGCTGGCACCCGGATCGCGATTTGGCTGACGTATGCACAAAGCTCGGTACGGATTAGTTTGGACCGTGTAGCCACGACCATTGTTAATCGCGATAAAGAATCCGATCCGGGTTGGGCCTGGTCGCGATCAAAAGTTCATTTTGACAACGGTATAAGTCATCAGACCCATTTTCTTCGTTCAGCGAACTGGGAGTGCAGAAAAAGACACAAATGACGAAGCGAGGAACCACATAAGACGAGCGCTCACTAACAACTTATTTATTTTCCACATCAGAAGGACACATTTACACAAAAATTGCGCATGTCAAAAAAAATTATGACGACGGCATGAGATGCCGTCGTCATAATCATTTTTTGACATGCGCAATTTTTGTGTAAATGTGTCCTTCCGATGTGGAAAACCGTCGTCATAATCTTTTGACGTGCGCAATTTGTGTGTAAATGTGTCCTTCCGATGTGGAAAATAAATCAGTTGTTAGTGAGCGCTCGTCTTATGTGGTTCCTCGCTTCGTCCTTTGTGTCTTTTTCTGCGCTCCCAGTTCGCTGAATGAAGAAAATGAATTACCAACTGGCCCACCTTTCGATCCTCCTGTCATCAGACCCAACCTAGATCAAGACGATCGCTGTCTGGCTCCCAGATTGCATGCATTTGACCAACGTCTGCACGAAAATTGATTTAGATTAACTTGTAGCAGCGACCATTGTTGATCGCGATCAAGAAACCATATTGGGATCGGCCCTGATTGCGATCAAAATTTCCCGTGTGACATCGGTATGAGTTGTTCATGTTTATATCAATAAATCCACGTCGTTATTCTCTTTGACCAGCCTTGCAAAGTGAAAAGATGCGCTGCATTGATGAACTGATACGCGAGACAGAAGAACACGAGACAAGGACCATGCGCACTAACAACCTTTATTCAATCGCTTTCGCTTCCCAAATATATACACTGATTATGAAAGGTGACGTGTGCAATGACTCAAGAAAGAGCAAAGAATGAACGCGAAAGTGTGACGCAACAGCTCCAGTGAGCACATGCCTTCAAGACATCAAGCAATTCATCGAAGTGTGCCAAACTAGGGGTTTAAAAACTTAACGGTGTCTGAATCTAGCGCAACCGATGGTGCGCTTACACAATCGCGGCCCGTTATCTCATTTATGAAGAACGGCTCAACCACTTATATCTTTTAACACGAAAATGTTTTATGCCGGGGTCCACCAAGACTTCAGTGACGTATTTCCGTCACGGAAATGACGTAGAAAAAATTTACACGATCAAATGTCAAAGAAAAAAAGTTCCGTCAACGGGCATCGAACCCACGACCGCTCGGTCCGCAACAACAGATGCCGGGCACGCTCCACTGCGCCACGGCCACAGACTCCAAAGCCTTTACAAACGCGCCTTTTATATCTACCACTCTCCCGGTCGGCGGGGTGGTGTTGTCCTCTGGGAGCGGTAAATTCGTCATTACTGTGGCATCCGCGATTAGCACCTGCAACGCGTTACACGTCCATCCCATACGGCGCGTTTTCAATAGAAGTTCAATTTTGTCAATGCCTTAACACACCGCGAGGTGGCGATCTTAGACCAAGCGTCGCAAAAGCGTTGGCCTCGCTCATTGCATCACGCTAATCCAAACCGAAAATAGCTCTGCGACGCGCGCCTGCCTCGCCTGGCTGTAACACCGCGTTCACCGCTAACGCGCTCACCCCGAGAAAAATCGCGGCTGGGCTACCGGGGCGGCAGGACGCGCTTTGCGTTTCCCTCTAGTGCGGCCGTGGTGTTCAGTCGCATTTTAACATGCCGCGGGATGGCGAACAAGTTCAGCGTTCAATATGCGACGCTCTTCTGGCTATCACACCTCGTTCTCTGATTACGCTTTCACCGTTTACTACAGCTACCACAAGGGTTTGCTTAATCATTGAACATGGACGTTAGTCGTCGGAATGGAGATATACCACCAATCATCGAAGTGGGTGCATCCACGTTAAACGGTGCTATATTGATAATAATATCTGGGGTTTAAAGTCCCAAATCCACAATGTGGTTATGAGGGACGCCGTAGTGGAGGGATCAGGAAATTGCGACCACCTGGAGTTCATTAACGTGCACCTAAAGCTAAGTACACGGTAAACGGTGCTATAGCTGCCAGACATCAATATACATTGTGCAAACTCGCTTATATCAATTCAGTTGCTTCTGTAAACATTCAGTTACTTCTGTAAGGGCACGCTTTACTTTCGTGTTATTCCGATTCCTATGAAGGAGGGATCAACCATCTTTTTTTCTGTTATTTCCCAAATGTTCTAGCTTCTTTGTCTTTTTAAAACATGGTGCGCACTTACAGTAGCGCAGTGCGCTGCTAAATTGCCAGAAATCGTCAGCTTGCCTACCAAATTTTCATGCTGCCGCAGCCTTTTGTTAAGGCATTGGCTGGTTTGGCCAACGTATGTCTTGCCACATGTAAGAGGTATTTCATAAACTACTCGAGTTGAGCATTCTACATATTCATACTTATGCTTTACCTCGCACTTTTTCCGCGACACCTGCTCATTATTTGCCTTCTTGCACAGTCCGCGCAGTTTTTACGGAGCTGAAAAAGTTACTTTCACCCCGTTCCTTTCCCCTGTTCTTTTGAGCTCATGTGATACGCCATCTATGTACGGGATGACAGCCATCTTTTTGTATTCTTTGTTGTCTTATTTGTTCGGTTTTGCTTTGCCACAAATATCCGAAAGCACTTTTTCGCATACCGAGATAATTAGTGCCTTTGGATATCCATATTTCTGAAGTTTCTTGACCTGCATAGCAAGTGCGCTATCTTTCTTGTGCTCACAAGATATTTTGATTGCCTACCCTACACACGAAGTTACTATCCCTCTCTTGACCACCTTTGAGTGTCCGGATTCGTAGGGCGAAATTTCCTTCTCTGACCTGGTTTTGTATTCCCAGCACGTGCAGTGTTTCGAAAATAGTAAGCACAAATCTAAGAACTGTTGCTTGTCATTATCCGGCAGTTCATTCGTGAATTAGATCCAACACTTCTTCAGCATTTATAGCACTAAATTGGCCGTAACTGAAACAGGCAAGGAAATCATCGACATATCTGAAGCATTTGACAGCCCCCAATTGCGCCAATGCGTTCGCAAGCTACCTATTTCCTTTCCCTAGAAAGATATCCGACAAAACGGGTTCAACATTCGATCCAATGCATATCCCTGCTTTTTGCGCGTAAATGTATCCTTGGAAGCAGACATGGCCCTCAGGTTCAGTTTAAAAGCTCAAGAAAGTCTCTGACACATACTCACTCTGGAACTTGATGTTTCCATAGCAGTCAATAATTTCCTCAACTACCGACACGACTTCGTCCTGTGGAATGTTGTAGAAGAGGTCTTTAGCGTCTACTGACATGCACGTCACTAATTCCTTATCACTGAAATATGCGGCAACTTCAGCAGAATTGCGCACAAGGAGTGGATCTCGCACTGGTAGTCGCTTCAGATGAACTTGGAGGAAGACCGCCACGTTGTGTTGCCAAGACCTTTTGCCTATTGTCTTTCGTCTATGCAGCGCATCTATTCACTTCGCAATGCCATACCAACTAGCCCCAGTGGAAGCACTAAACGTTATTGATCAGCCTATAACATATTGCAGTTACTTGCAGTTTGCGTGTACGTGTTCATAGACGCGCATGCATGTGCAGCTTGCTTTAACCATGGAGGAAAACGTTTACCTAATTGAAATATGCACACCTTTCATTTCTCTGTGGTTATTATATAGTGGCCTGCACGCCATTTTTTTGTGTTTTCTGGTTTAACCAACTTCACAGACCTCGTGAAGAAGCTGGGCAAAAAAAGACTCGCCGTACCACACAATCTTTTCTACGAGAGTGTCTGCGAAAGAGATGTCAGAACTCAGAAGGTAAATCTAGTTGAAACATCACACATGATTAAACAGCATATTCAAGACGCTAACTTACGATATTCAGGTTACTTTCTAAAGCTGCGCATTTACACGATTGTCGCTCACACAAGTGCGCAAGTTCGCGGAGCATCGATGCCTCTGTGCCTTTCATCCTCGAAGGTTTTTTGTTTTGTTTTCAAGGTCTGTTCAGTTGCTAAATAATAACCAGAGTGAAAATTAAAACTGCATTGTTTGAAGCATTTAGGTACATATACCAGCTACTTCGCTACATAGTTGGCATTTCGATTGAGACATCTGTAATAATGTGGCACCAACTTTCCTATTCCCTCCGCGTAGAAGTTCTGTATGTCAGTCTGCAGCAAGCTGCAGACCGGTGCACAGGACTGTTTGAAAGCACGGGCCTCCTAGCCAGGATTTCATGTTAGCAAACAGATGGTAATCAGAGAGAGTTAAGTTGGGGTTGTATTGCCACGTGGTCGTGACGTCGACGAACACCGCAGGCGACGTGTCCAAGAGAAGACTCTTTATTTGGCCGAACTTGTGGCCGAGAAACGGAAAGTTTATTCACAGCAATGCACACGACATGCGTTGATAGCGGCGAACAGAGCATCGGCCGTCGATCAACTCACAAGTGGTCAAGTGCGTCGGCATTTATACATGTGACGTCGAATATTCCAGTCTTATCACTGGTGGTCGCGCAAGCCCTGGAATGATCTAGCTGTTCGCGGCCTGCGCCCAATCTTAACAAAACGATCTACAACAATCGCGAATCTTCTCGAACAATGAGGCGCGGTTTGCGCTGAGCGTTGCTGACAGTCTTTGTGGGCGAAAACCGAATACAGCAAAAGTGATAATGAGAAACGCACGTGGCAATGCCCCCCTCTGAAAAAGCATCGTCCCGATGCTTAAAAACATAACATGTATACATGCAATACTGAAGAAAACTAATAAAGCAAGCAAACATGAGAGTCCTCAGCCGCGTTAACGAGCATAGTACGGGTTAAGACGCACCACATGCACGACCTCGGGCCGAGCTCGGCGCCTCTGAGAGTTCGTGATGCCATCGGGGACAACCTCGTAGTCGAGTGCGCCGAGACGTCGAAGACCCTGTACGGTTCGAAGTATCGTCGAAGAAGCTTCTCGCTCAGTCCACGTCGTCGTATTGGCGTCCAGACCCAGACACGGTCACCGGGCTGGTACTCCACGAAGCGTTGTCGAAGACTGTAGCGACGGCTGTCGGTGTGCTGCTGGGTCTTGATGCGCAGGCGGGCGAGCTGTCGAGCTTCTTCGGCACGTTGTAAGTAAGCGGCGGCGTCGAGATTTTCTTCGTCGGTGACGTTGGGTAGCATGGCTCGAGCGTCGTCCCCGGGCTCTTTCCATAGACCAACTTGTACGGCGTCATCTGCGTCGTTTCTTGGACGACCGTGTTGTAAGCGAAAGTCGTACGGAAGGACGGCGTCCCACGTCTTGTGCTCAACGTCGACGTACATGGCCAGCATGTTGGCGATGGTCATATTTAGACGCTCGGTGAGGCCATTGGTCTGCGGGTGGTAGGCGGTGGTGCGGCGGTGGCTCGTCTCGCTGTATTTGAAGATCGCCTGAGTTAGGTCCGCAGTAAAGGCGGTACCTCTGTCTGTGATGAGGACCTCTGGGGCGCCATGATGCAAGACGATGTTCTCCACGAAGAACTCAGCTACCTCGGCGGCACTGCCTTTGGGCAAGGCCTCTGTCTCGGCGTAGCGGGTAAGGTAGTCAGTTGCCAGGACGATCCATTTGTTGCCGGAAGTCGACGTCGGGAACAGCCCCAGTAGGTCAATCCCGATTTGCTGGAACGGCCGGTGAAGTGGTTCGATTGGCTGCAGAAGTTCCGCTGGCCTAGTCGGCGGTGTCTTCCTTCGCTGGCATTCTCGGCAAGCCTTAACGTAGAGGGCGACGTCGGCAGCAAGGCGTGGCCAGTAGTATTTTTTCGGTATTCTGGCGAGCGTGCTAGAAACACCGAGGTGTCCAGCCGTCGTGTCGTCGTGTAGGGCCTGGAGGACTTCTGGTCGCAATGATGAGGACACGACAAGAAGATAGTCGGTTCGAAGGGGCGAGAAGTTCTTCTTCAGGAGAACGCCGTTCCGTAAGAAAAACGACGGCAGTCCTCGCTTGCATACCTTCGGAACAACGGCGGTCTTGCACTCGAGGTACTGCATAAGGCCCCCGAGTTCCGCGTCGGCTCGTTGCCTTTCGGCGAAGTCGTCGGTACTTATAGTTCCGAGGAAGCAGTCACCGTCGTCGTCTTGCGGCGGCGCGTCGACGGGGGCACGAGACAGGCAGTCGGCGTCAGAGTGTTTTCGTCCGGACTTGTACACGACGGTAATGTCGAATTCTTGAAGCCTCATACTCAATCGCGCAAGACGACCAGCCAACATAAGGCGTGATGGTCATTGACAACTTTGAAGGGCCTGCCATAGAGGTAGGGGCGAAACTTTGACGTAGCCCAGATGATGGCGAGGCATTCCTTTTCTGTTGTGGAATAGTTGGCTTCTGCCTTGGATAGTGACCGGCTAGCATAACTGATAACCCTTTCAAGCCCGTCTGTCTTTTGCACAAGGACGGCACCGAGTCCTACGCTGCTTGCGTCGGTGTGTATTTCCGTATCGGCGCAATCGTCGAAATGCGCAAGTATGGGTGGCGTCTGCAGGCGTCGTTTAAGTTCCTGAAATGCTTGCACTTGCGCCGTTTCCCACCTGAATTCCACGTTAGTCTTCGTGAGAAGCGTCAGTGGTTCGGCGATCCGTGAAAAGTTTTTGACGAAGCGTCTGTAATAGGCACATAAGCCGAGAAATCGGCGCACGGCCTTCTTGTCGGTAGGTGGCGCGAAGTCGGCAATGGCAGCTGTTTTCCGCGGGTCTGGGCGCACTCCAGACTTGCTGATCACATGACCCAGAAACAAGAGCTCGTCGTACGCAAATCGGCACTTTTCTGGCTTCAGGGTCAGTCCAGAGCCCTTGATTGCTTGAAGTACTGCCTCAAGCCGCCGGAGATGCTCGTCGAAGGTCTACACGACGACGTCGTCCAAATACACAAGGAACGTCTGCCACTTCAATCTGGCCAGCACGGTGTCTATGACGCGCAGGAACGTCCCAGGTGCCGAGCAAAGACCGAAAGGCATGACCTTGAACTCAAAGAGGCCGTCGGGTGTTATAAAAGCGGTCTTTTCACGGTCTCTTTCGTCTACTTCGATCTGCCAATAGCCGGTCTTGAGGTCCATCGACGAAAAGTACGTCGCGTTGTGAAGTCGATCCAGGGTGTCGTCTAACCGTGGGAGGGAGTACACGTCCTTCTTCGTGATTTTGTTCAGGCGCCGATAATCAACGCAGAAGCGCAGTGTCCCGTCCTTCTTCTTCACCAACACCACGGGTGACGTCCACGTACTCTTGGACGGCTGGATGATATCGCGTAGCATCTCGTCGACTTGTTTCTTTATCGCGTCGCCCTCTTGAGTCGAAACTCTGTAGGGGCTCTGACCGAGGGGCGTCGCACTTTCCTCCGTTATAATTCGGTGTTTCGCCACTGGACTTAGTGGAATTCGTTTGACGACGAGAAGCAGTCCTTGTATCGTTGGAGCAGGGATTTCATCGGTGCTTGCTTGCGCTGGGGAAGACTTGGGTTGACGTCAAAAGCGGGTTCCGGCCCTGGCGTTTTTGTGGAAGATTCGGTTAAATCTGTGAAGGTGAAGGCATTGCTGGCTTCCACAATTTCTTCACTGAAGGCGACTGTCATACCCTTGTTCACGTGCTTGTATTCGTAGCCGAAATTTGTGAGCATCACCTTTGTGTTTCCTCCACGAAGCTCGGCTATTCCTCTTGCGACGCAAACGTCTTGATTGAACAACAGGTGCTGGTTACCCTCGATGAGGCCTTCCAAGTCGGTGGCTCTTTCGGTGCAGACGGAAATAATGACGCTGGAGAGAGGTGGTATGGTGACCTGCTCGTCGAGCACACATAAGGCGTGGTTTCTTGGCGTCGTGGGGGTTGGCAGAGCTTCTTCTGAGGATAGCGTTATGGACTCAGATCTCAGGTGTATTACGGCACCGTGTTCACTTAGGAAGTCCATCCCAAGTATCACGTCCCAGGAACAGTGCTGCAGGATAAGAAAGCTCGCAGGGTAAGTTCGGTCACTGACTTTGATTCTTGCTGTGCAGACTCCAGCCGGCGTTATCAAATGACCTCCAGCGGTGCGGATTTTAGGTCCTTCCCAAGCAGCCTTAACTTTCTTCAACTTCGCGGCGAATGACCCACTGACGACGGAATAGTCGGCCCCAGTGTCGAAGAGAGCGGTAACGTTGTGTCCGTCGAATAGTACGTCGAGGTCGCTAGTCCGCCGTCTTGCGCTGCGGTTACGTCACGGCGTCGGGTCACGGCTACGTCGGTTTGCACCGTTGCTTCCGCGTTGTGTCGTCAGGTCTGCTTCCGGTCGCAAAGTTTCGTTTTCAGGACGTCGTTCGGCGTGCGGGGGGGGGGTGGGGGGGGGGCTCGGGACTTCGTCGCGGTGTCGTCGTCGGCGGCGGAGGATCTTCCGTATTTCGTCGTACAGCAACCGCATCTCCATCGGTTGCTGCCCTTAGTTTTCCGGATACGGGCTAGGTGACCGGCACCGAGTTGGGCCAGTGTATGGTCGGCGTTGGGGAGAGACGTAGCGGACTGGCGACGGCGAACGGGAAGGTTGTCGGGCATCCATTGCTTTCCCGCGAGGTAGTCGGCGATGTCACGTGGTCTTCCCCTCGCTGTGGACGCGGCGCGTCGATGGCGAACCCACGCAGTCCCATCTCTCGTTACTGGCAGCGGCGGTAAGTGTGGCCAGCTTCTCCGCAATGGTAGCAGAGTGGTCGGTGGTCGGGGGCGCGCCAAACGTCGGCCTTCCTCGGCGTGTATCGTTGGCCGGCTGGCGGGCGGTATGACGTCGATGGCGGCGGCGGTGCCTGGCGGCGAAACTGCTGGGACGGCGCGGCGTCTTGACTTGGGTGAGGAGGGGGGGCGTTGCGTCGGGCTGCAGCAGCATAGGTCAGCTTGCAGCTACGGCTGCGCTGACTCGGGGGTGCCCAGAGACTGCTGGATTTCCTCTCAGACTATGTCAGTGATCGACGCAACTTCAGGATGGGGTGAGGGTAACATCTTGCGCAGTTCTTCTCGCACGATCGCTCGGATCGTTTCGCGCAGGTCGTCGGAGCCGACGGCATGAACAGCTAGGCTATCTTGAATCGATCGGCGATTATACTGGCGGTTGCGCATTTCCAGCGTCTTCTCAGTCGTCGCGCCTCTGAGATGAATTCTTGGACTGTCGAGGGTGGGTTCCGCTTCAGCCCTGCGAAGAGCTCTTGCTCTTGCTTCGCCCCTCGCATGAGGAAGCGGACTTTCTTTTCCTCGGGCATGGCTAGGTCAGCGTGTCGGAACAGTCTGCTCATCTCTTCCGCTACTGCACAACGTTCTCGTTTGCAAGCTGCACACGGGTTTCCAGCAGAGCTTCGGCCGTCTCCTTGCGGACGACACTCGTGAATGTGACAAGGAATTTTGTGCGAAAATGTCCCACGTCACGAGGCTTCGCTCTTGGTTCTCGAACCAAGTTCGGGCAGAGTCCTCCAAGGCGAAGTAGACGTGTCTTAACTTGTCTTCATCGGTCCATTCGTTAAAAATGGCGACGCGGTCGTACTTCTCCAGCCAACTTTCCGGGTCTTCAGCAGATGATCCGTGAAAGGTCGGTGGTTCCTTTGGGCGCTTTAGCAGCACGGGTGTAGGCGGCATGCTGTCATTGTTGCTGTTGTGGTGGTCATGGTTGGGGTCTTCCTGGTCTTGACAGGTAAAGGCTCGTATTCTGGAGGTAGTCATTATTTCCTGCGGCTTACTCGCTGCTCGTGGTGGGCGTCGATGTCTTCGTTGCGGCCCGGACTGGGTTCGCGGCCTGACGGGGGCGACCGGAACATGAGTGAAGCAGCACCTCCACCAGATGTCACGTTGTCATGACGTCGACGAACACCGCAGGCGACGTGTCCAAGAGGAAACTTTATTTGGCCGAACTTGTGGCCGAGAAACGAAAAGTTAACTTGCAGCAATACACACGATATGCACTGATAGCGGCGAACAGAGCATCGGCCGTCGATCAACTGACTGAAGTGCGTCGGCATTTATACATGTCACGTCGAATATTCCAGTCTTATCAGTGGTGGTCGTGCAAGCTCTGGAATTATCTAGGCTGTTCGCGGCCTGCGCGCGATCTTAACAAAACGATCTACAACAATCGCGAAGCTTCTCGAACAATGAGACGCGGTTTGCGCTGACCGTTGCTGACAGTCTTTGTGGGCGAAAACCGAATACAGCAAAAGTGATAATAAGAAACGCAGGTGGCAGTATGGTGTGTGATCGAACTCTTCCCACCGCTTCCTCTGTGGCCCCGCTACACGCCTGCTACTTGTTACGCTTCTTATTGTTATGTTTAAAGAAATCTTTTTTGTTAAGTCAGAGCATAATTGCAGAAAGCAATAGTAACAAGAATGTCATAAGTATTCCTTGCATTCATTGCGCATCTCACACGCTAAAGAAAGTGGGAAGTAGATACGGCGTTAATGTTTTTACTACTGAAGAATGAGTGGGTAATAGAAAAGAAGATGAACTTACATTTGTTTCGTTAAGCACGCTAACAAATTTACCTACTGCCATACAGGCGTGGTGTCTAAAGTACCTTTTAGCGGCGGCCGCTTCTACAAAGGGCAGACGGGCCACTGTATTAATCAAGGAGTAATGGAATATAAGACGTCGCTAGCTTGAGGGTCACCGTCTAATCTATCTTTACGTTGTCACGAGCGAAGATGCAAGCCAAGATTGAATGAATGCGCAGTTTTATACATGCACATGAATGAAGAAACATGTCTAATGGTTCAGGCCTGGCATATCAGTAATAATGGCAGCACATGTGTGAGCCAACTATCGATGAAATCAAATGCCTGAACAGTCGTCTATCACTTAGACACCCACGCATGCCGGATTGATAGGGTTCGCCCCTTGCCTGGGTGCAGATAAGTTTTTGTGTACTTCCTTTTTTGCCACTGTGCGTCTTTTCAGTTGCTTGTCGGCGTTTTTGTTGTCCTGACTTCTGTCTTATGTCCATGTTTTCTGGCATGTCCATGTTTTCTGCTTTTAACATGAATCCCAAACAACAAGCTCAGCTTTCTGCCATTCTAAGCGGTAGATTTCGATATTGTAGTAAACTTTTTCTCTCTCACGATTTCCTAATACCTATATTCGGTCACCTCTTAACTTGCAGCTGCTGCCGCCAGATCAGCCCCCTTTGCTGCAACCACTGCAGCTGTTGCCACCACCGCAGCCTTGCATTCCACCTCGGCCGATGCTACCAACAGAGCTAGAATCATCGCTACTGGAGCTGCTACCTCAGCCATTCCCAACGATGCCACCCATGCCACACCCTGTCAATGGTTCTAATGCTTGCAAAGGAAGCCTCCGGCCAGGTGTGCACAATTCAGAAATTTAGCTTTTAATTGTTTGATGTCTTGCATGGGCGGCTGAATTGACAGCCAGCCTACTACAAGCTTAATCAACAGGGTTGGTTGTGCCTGTCAGTGCAGTGAACAAAGTTAATATGCAGTGGAATAGTAATGTTGTGCCTTAAGGGGACAGCGTAAGCGAAAATAAAAAAAAAAGTTCTTTATATTTTTCGGTAAATATGAAAGTAGATTATTTTCCCCATCTTTTCATGTATCACACTTCATCCCGCATAATGTTGATCAGCCTAAAAAAGTGATCTGAAAGCAATGTGACCAGTGACAAGCGCCCTTTTACGGACGCTATTTTTGTAGCTTCCTTTCATCGTAAATCGACGAAAAGCATGAAGATTCCGTTTTTTAGGTGAAATAAAAAGCCGTCTGGCTACAATGTTTGAGTTGTTAGCAAAGACGAAATAAATAAGTAGAAAAATGTTGGCAGAGTAGAAATTTGAAACTTAAGTTATTTATATCTAACCCTATTTTCTCAAAAGAACATTTTTGTCTTGTCGGGGCAACTATCTTTAAAATCACAAAAGATGTTGTGCTGAATTTTTGTACGCATACTCAACCTTTATGTGGCAGTATAGTGAACTGAAATTGAGGCTGCAGGGCGAACAGTTTGGTGTGAAGAAAATATAAAAAAAATTGTCTCAAATCAGGTACTGGAAGGAAAAAATTACTACCGTAAAATCCCGAGCAAGAGCACCCCCCCCCCTACAGGGAAAGGTAATCGAGACAAGATTTGGAGGGGAGGCCCTTGCTCATTTATGGACCAAAATTCAAGATGGCGGTGGAAGATCCATTAAGAAGTGCTTCTAATGTAATAATTTATTTATCATGCGTGCATTTACTGTTTCTACTGGACCGAAGCGAATCCTCGTTTGAAATTTCACGAGTTATGACAGGGGGAAAGACGTTCTTCGTATGCTCCGACATTATGTGACAACTCAGAATGCAACCCCCGAGCACCACACTGTAAAAATACTAAGAAAGCATGCGCATCTGTAAAGACTTTCAGAACTTGAGTTCCTGGAAACTGCTGCTGCAGGATTATGTAGCGGAGAACAGGTTCAAGAAAAATAATGGAGGGGGGGCGCTTGTTTCGTCATTGGCGCATAATTCAAGTCTCCCGAAAAGGGGAAAGGGGCGCTTGCTCGGGATTTTACGGTAATTTTGGTAGAAAAAGACAACTTTAGTTGAGTGGATAGAACAAAAGGCACTCAATAAATTGATACAAACGTCTGGTCGCTATCTTTATTGCTAAAAAATGTACCGCAATATGTCCAGTAACACATGGCATGTATTGCCCTGTCCCCTTAAAGTGATGTCATTCTTCGAAATAACGTAGAGTTTCCATACACATCCAGATACGTGTTATTCTATAATGGCAAAGTGGGTATACAGTCCAGAAAAGCTATTGTCACAACCTGTTAATGGGAGGCAATTGCCGGGCAGATTCAAATGGCTGACGTATCGGCCCCCGAAACGCACCACGAAAGCACAAACACTTCAAGAGTAGGTCCTTTTAGCATGCCAGCGAACGCCGGTTGTGGTCCAAAGATCGAGACAGAGCCAAAGGTTCATGACACTGCCAAAAAAAATCGCAGTTTTGCCACAAGGGCGAAGCAATGAATGCGATAGCAACAAATTGGAATGTTATACCAAGTAAGGCTAGCAGCTATCTCTTTTGGATCCGATCTCGCGTAACTCTACGAAACGCTGGTTAAAGCGAATGCGGGTGCTCCAGAGAGCGAAACGGTTTTCATGCTCTCTGTCGTCTCAACACAAAATAAGTGCTAAGAGCACAACACTTAGAAGAGCTATCTAGTGATACTTATCGAGATAGCGCCTGCCAGCGCTCGCAACTGCGCCCTTATGTTCAAAGTTCACAGTTGCTGAGAGTGTCCATATAATTGCTATTGCAATAATATATTCTAAATGAAGAAAGTTCAAATATCTCTGATACATGCACACCTGGCTAGTTAAATCACAATACAAATTGTATGGGATTAACAATAATGGGGAGGCAGTTAATCAAATTGCGCTGAAATAGAAACTCAGGCACTCAAAATATTCAAGAACACTTAAAGTCATTTCATATTCACCGGCCCTACTAGTTCCTTCTTGTGGACGGTATTGCTGAGCAGGGGTTCCCCTTCGGCAGTCTGGGATTACTCGGCACTTCTCGGTGTCCCTGTCTGAGAGACTTCTCACTTTCAACACGACAGTGTTTTATGCCGGGGTCCACCAAGACTTTCATGACGCATTTCCGTCACGGAAATACGTCAGCAAAATGAACGTCATCAGATGGCAAAGAAAAAAAACTATAAAAAAACGTTCTGTTCACAGCAGCTGAACCCGTGACCTCTCGGTCCGCTACAACGGCTGGTGGGTGTTTAGCCCACTGAGCTACCGCCAAACACATAACGGAGGCTACGTGAAGGCGCCTTTTATTTTTCACATTTTCCTTTCCCAGTGCTATTGGATGAATGCTATGAGCGTCCAATTTATAACGGGGCGTTGACATGTGTGCCATCAGGCTCGAAAAAATAACGTGCCGTTGCTAAAACCGTCACATTCGGCGCGTTTCCAGCAGAAGCGTATTTTCGTCAACGCTTTAACACACCGCGAAGTGGTGTCTTTAGCGTAAGCCTCGCTCATAGCATCCATCCACATTGAAAAATAGCTCTCCGACGCTCGTCTGGCTGTCACACCGTGTTCCCCGCTCGCCCTGGGAAAATTAACGGCCAGGCCCAGGCTAGAGGGAAGACACGACGCACGTAGGGTTTCTCTTCGCGTATCACGACGCTTTGAATGAGTGCATATGGATTATCAGCGTTTATTATGTGCTTGTTGATGCCATATTTGGGCGGGATTCACCATATGCGGTGTCCACGTATATGTTAAGAACTTCAGCTGCCGCGAAGATGAATTAGTCATGATCATGGGAGTTAGTGGTCGGTACGGTGATGTGCCACTGGACGTTAACGTGAGTGCGTCCACATAAAGCGGTGCTATATCTGCCAAACAGTAGACATTGTACGAGCTCTCATATACCAATGCACTATAAACAATCAACTACCTCTGTGACGACACGTTTCACTTTCGCGTTATACCGATTCCTATGACAAAGGGAGCAGCCATCTTTTTTTCAAAATGCATCCTCAGTGACTGCACAGCGTCATCATCTTCTCTGGCCGAGCGAACCACTTGACTACATCACAACACACTTCTTCACCAACTGAACCACTCCTGCCTTTCCCCTATCTTCACGCGCCTATATTGAGTTACACTTGGTTCAAGAGTCACTAGTTTTTCTCAATAATGGGGTGTTCGTTTGCTTCACCTTGAATGTATTAGTGTGGATGGGCTCGTTGATTTCGCGAGGATAGCGTCACGGAGCGCGTTAAGCTGGGCTAGTAGGTAAGCAAAATTTGGTTTCCTGGCACACTGTCCAGCACGCGATGCTTGCTTGTTATCAAGGGAGGATCCGGTACCGTTCCATGGAGGGTTTTCAGGACGCTTGGACTGCTTGGCATTGAAAAGTGACACGCGTACTTTGTCCGCAGCTTTTCGTACACGTTATTCTTCGTCCCGACCGTGATCGTAACTCTCAGTCGTTAGGCGTGGTACCTAGGCACGTAAAACACTTGTATTGATCACAGTGTGACCATTAGCTGATGAATAGCAGCCTTGAATGTAGCGTAGGATAGCGCGGCTAGCCGGTTGTAACGGTCTCGTGTGTTTCTTGATCACGTCGTGTTCACTTTGGTTGGGTACAGCTCTTGTTACCCTATGCAGTAGGTATCTGCGGCGTATCGCTATTCTTCGGGGGAGTACTTGCGTGGCTGAAAGTCGCGACAGCACACGTCATCCATGCCATCTGCATAATTGCAGTGCGAACAGCACCTGCCTCAGCTTTGCTTTTACCATGGTGGTAGGGGGTGGGGGCGACACTTAAATATCCGATGGTCGTAACCTTCTCTAATTTCATTTAACACTTGCGTCAGCTGTCTAAGAAAATGACAGATTAGGATGTCATGGGAGGTTATTTCATAACTGCGCTGTGTAGTAGCGATTCCTTACAAGATGCACTATCCCGACTACCGAGAGCAATTGAAGAGAGTAGCTGTGTTGAGCTGACCTATCAGACAATACGCACAGATGCTAAATCGAAGTTTAAAAGCCGAATGCTTTTGCAGGTTTTAAGTTCTCAAGAAAATTTGAACCGTTTGCTCACTGTGATTTTCCATAACCTCAGAAGGCGTTGTAGTACGGAACCAAAACGCAACATCTGTTAACACTGCAGTATAACATGTTACTGTCAAAGTACGATTGCTTACATCTGGTAAAAATGCTGGTGGGTGGCGGTTTGTAATGTGGTGGGCAACCATGTTCACGTGTGCTGTACTTGAATGTGACTACATTGTGATTGCATGCGAAGCTGATGCTCTACCACTACGCCATCGCTGCATTCCTGGATATGACCAGCGTTTAACCAGGACCTTATTAAGAGTGCAGCGGAGGTGACAAGATGTAGGCGCTGCCTATACGCTCGGTTTCGTGGAGCCACTGAATTATACTACCACGAAGGTTTTGATCATAAGGAAGCGCTAATTAAAGACTTGAATGAACAAAAAAAGAAGAGACGTCAGCGGACGTAGACACAAAAAAGGAAATGAAAGACGCAAGCAAAACTGCGAGAAGAATTTTATCGAGGCACCTCCGGTTCCATCCGGCCAGTTCACAAAAGAAAGGGTGCTCTGGAAGTATACAATTCCCAACCGGATTTAAAAAAAAAAGGTCCGCGTGATGATGGAATGGTGTAAAAAGGCCTGGGATGCAGCCTCACTGGCGACCACAGCCAGCAATGCACTCCCTCGCCAGAGCAGGATTGGCCACCCTGGTGTAGTACTTGGCCACTACCTCCCGCATGAATATATCCTCCTGAGTGCCAGCTATGGCGATTTGTCCAATATATTGGACATGAAATACTCCGTCACTACGAAGACATCAGCGTATTTTCACCCTTAAAAACCAGTTGTCCAATATTTTGGACGCCTACTAGTGCCATCTGTGAAGTTTTGTCAAAATTGTGCCAGCGGATTCCAAAATAAAAAAGACAACGTGGCGGCGTTCAGTGAAGCTGCGTTCTACGGCGTCCGCCGTAGAACGCTGCCATATATCACGTCGTGTATCACGAATATATTGAACATCACGCCATACCAAAACCATAGACATTACTGAAATAATAAGTATCACTTTTTATCTTTGTTATCTACACACCCAGTTTTGAAAGTTTCAGGAAAATCTGTGAACCTAAATCTAACCCGGAACTCAGGAGGATATACAAATTAACCCTCGGCCCTCAGTCCCCAGCGGCTGCGAAGCAACTGACCAAGGCGGTGGTCGGACCTGCGACGCAGCAGAGGGTGCTAAGAATCTTTGGGTCCGGACAGGCCGCCATTGGTATCTGACTTTGTCTTGTGAGGCGAGTCTAGCTGTACTATTCGAGGAATTAGAGGGTGTTAAATGGGATGTAATAGGGCTCAGTGAGGGTAGGAGGCCACATGAGGCCTATACAGTACTGAAGAACGGACAAGTACTATGCTATCGTGGCTTAGCTGACAGAAGAGAACTAGGGGTGGTGTTCCTTATTCATAAAACTATAGCTGGTAATATGGAGGAATACTATAGCATTGATGAGAGGGTGATAGGTATCGTAATTAAGTTTAATATGAGGTGCAAGATGAAGGTGGTACAGGCGTACGCGCCTACATCCAGCCATGATGATCAACTGCTTGAACGCTTCTACGAAGACGTAGAATCAGCAATGAGTAAGGTAAAGACACAGTATACTGTACTGATGGGCGACTTTAATGCAAAGGTAGGCAAGAAGCAGGCTGGAGATCATGCAGTTGGGGAATATGGCATCGGCTCTAGAAACTCCAGAGGGGATTTACTAGTAGACTTTGCAGAACGCAATAATTTACGGACCTTGATTACCTTCTACTGAAAACGGGCTACTCGTAAGTGGACGTGGAGGAGTCCTAATCGCGAAACTAAAAATGAAATAGACTTCATAATGTGCGGCCACCCGGGCGTTGTACAGGATGTAGAAGTAGTTAACAAGGTCCGATGCAGTGACCATAGAATGGTAAGATCTAGAATTCAACTAGACGTGAGGAAGGAACGGCAGAACCTGATACGCAATAAGCCCATTAATGAACTAGCTCTGAGAGGGAAAGTACAGGAATTCAGAGTTTCACTTCAGAATAGGTACGCGGCTTTAACCGAGGCAACCGACCATAGCGTTGACGCAATAAATGATAATCTGACTAGTATCATTAAGGAGTGTGCAGTGGAAGCCGGGGGTACAGTCGCTAGACAGGACACTGGTAAGCTATCCCAAGAGACGAAAAACCTCATTAAGAAACGGCAAGCTCTGAAAGCCTCAAATGCAACAGACAAAATAGAGCTGGTGGAGCTTTCGAAGTTAATCAATAGGCGTAAAGTAGCCGACATAAGAAAGTATAATATGGAGAGAATTGAGCATGCTCTAAAGAACGGAAGAAGCGTCAAAGCTATGAATACAAAACTGTGCATAGGCAAAAGTCAGATGTATGCATTAAGGGACAAGGAAGGCAAGGTCACAACCAATATGGATAGAATAGTTGAGGTAGCGGAAGAGTTCTACAGAGATCTGTACAGCAGCCGAGGCAGTCAGGATGATAACGTAAGAAGCAGTAATAGCCCAGAGGAATCTGACATCCCAGTAGTATTGACAGGAGAAGTAAAGAAAGCCCTAAAGGGAATGCAAAGAGGCAAAGCAGCTGGTGAGTATCAGGTAACATCAGACCTGTTGAAGGACGGTGGAGAGATTATGTTAGAAAAACTGGCCACCCTGTATACGAAGTGTCTCTCGACGGGTAGGATACCAGAATCTTGGAAGAATGCCAACATCATCTTGATCCATAAGAAAGGGGACGTCAAGGACCGGAAAAATTACAGGTCCATCAGCTTACGGTCCGTTGTCTACAAGCTATTTACAAAAGTAATTGCTAACAGAATTAATACGACATTAGAGTTCAATCAACCAAGGGACCAGGGAGGATTTCGTGCAGGCTTCTCAACAATAGACCATATTCATACTATCAATCAGGTGATAGAGAAATGCGCGGAATACAACCAACCCCTATACATAGCCTTCATAGATTACGAGAAGGCATTTGATTCGGTGGAGATATCAGCAGTCATGCAGGCACTGCGGAATCAGGGCATCGACGAAGAATATATAAACATAATGGAAGAAATCTACGGCGGATCCACAGCCACTATAGTCCTCCATAAAGCAAGCGAGAGAATCCCAATAAAGAAGGGCGTACGGCAAGGAGACACGATCTCTCCAATGCTATTCACCGCGTGTTTACAGGAGGTTTTCAGGGCCCTAGATTGGGAAGAATTAGGGATAAGAGTTAATGGAGAGTATCTCAGTAACCTGCGATTCGCGGATGACATTGGATTGATGAGTAACGCGGGAGACGAATTACAGCTCATGATTACTGAACTGGATACGAAAAGTAGAAGAGTAGGACTGAAAATTAATATGCATAAAACTAAAGTAATGTGAAATAATCTTGGAAGAGAACAGCGCTTTGCGATAGGTGGTGAGACACTGGAAGTTGTAAAAGAGTACGTTTACTTAGGACAGGTAGTAACCGCGGAGCCGAACCATGAGAGTGAAATAACTAGAAGAATAAGGATGGGATGGGGCTTATTCGGCAAGCATTGTCAAATCATGAATGGTAATCTACCACTATCCCTCAAGAGGAAGGTATATAACAGCTGCATCTTACCGGTACTTACCTACGGAGCAGAAATCTGGAGACTTACAAAGAGGGTTCAACTGAAATTGAGGACGACGCAGCGAGCGATGGAAAGGAAAATGATAGGTGTAACCTTAAGAGACAGGAAGAGGGCAGAGTGGGTCAGGGAACAAACGGGGGCTAAGACATCACAGTTGAAGTCATGAAGAAGAAATGGATCTGGGCCGGGCACGTAGCACGTCGGCAGGATAACCGGTGGTCATTAAGCGTAACTGACTGGATTCCAAGAGATGGCAAACGCGTGAGGGGGAGGCAGAAAATTAGGTGGGTAGATGAGATTAAGAAGTTTGTAGGTATAACGTGGCAGCAGAAAGCACAGGACCGGGTTGATTGGCGGAAATGGGAGAGGCCTTTGCCCTGCAGTGGGCGTAGACAGGCTGCTGCTGCTGCTGCTGCTGATGATGATGATGACTCATTTATGCATAGCCGAGCGAAGGCCTTTGTGAGGTCTGAACGATAAAGCCGCCGCTCTCGGAACCCACGGAGACAGTTCATGCGGTCGTGCAACAAACGTGGACGTTTATTAAACACTTCTTTACAGACGGCGAGCTCGCTGGCCGTATCCTTAAACTAATAACAAGTAACACGCTAAACCTTATACGATGACGATGAATACTGGGAAAACATAACACACAGTCAAGACAACATAAGACATACAATACGCCATAACATAAGACAACATAAGGCATACAATACAATACGAATGCGGCGCCGCCGATGCACAACTCATCACGAGCGCCCGAGGGAAGCGAGCCGCGGTATCGTCCCCCGGCCGCGTATTTGACAACCGTATGCTACAGAACGCAGGAGAGAGAGGGGAGACCATGGGGAGACGCCCATGTCGTCTGCTCTGGCGTTCATTGGCTGCCGGTGCCGCGAACGCCATTTCCGCTTTGGTTGAAATTTTTCGCACGGTTGCCACGGCAACGGCTGACGCCTCGCAGTAAATGGCAGGTGAGGAGCAACCACTGTTCTCCACTAGGTTCCCTGGACGGCGCTTTGCTGCTGTCACGGCTAGTCACTGCCGGGCGCGCGCACGGCCACCGGAAGTTCAAGGGCTCGTCCCGGAAGTGGGTCGTCTGCTGCGCTTCTCAGCCGCAGATTAGCGTTCGTTTTGGCTTGTAGTTCACACCTCATTGCATTTTTGAAGACGTAATTTTGATCCAGACCACAAATACTATGCTACAGAAACATGCGACGAGAATATGAAGCAGAATTTAGCAGAGAAAAGGAAGGAAAAGGTCCCTTGTTTCTTGGTTTTAGCGCACAAAGCGCAGCTCGAATTGGATTCACGCTGGCGTGCGGACACTACGACCGCTGTAAATATGCACGTCTTACAATAAATTAACAGTCGTAAAATCACTTAGCCGACAGTCAACCTGCGCTCACGAAAAGGCGATAAGCGAGTTCGATATCAACGCGAAAGAAGCTGACCGGCACAGAAGTTTCAGTTATGGGTCTGCTGCATGCTGAGAACAAAAATAACCTGCACTGACTGCGCCGCTTGCTCCCTGTTATAACTAAAAAAAAAACGAATACATTAGAACCCTTCGCAGTACTCTAAGAAAAAATATATTGGTAACCAGGACGCAGTGAAAGTGTTACCCAGGGTAAGTTTTGCTGGATGATTAGTAATTTCTGGGGTGTTACGAGCCGAAATTACGAAATTATAATGAATCACGCTTAGAGAAGGGCTCCAAGTGAGTTCGACCACCTGGGGTTCTCTCACATGCACTGACATTGCACAGTACACAGACCTCTAGCATTTCGCCTCTATCGAATGCGACCGCCGAGGCCGGGATCACACCTGTGCATTTCGGGTCGGCAGCCGAGCACCGTATAGCCACAGAGTCACCACGGCGACAGTTTTGCTCTAGAGGAAATCTTTATGGCTTGATGAACACATTGCTAGTGTTGAGGGACAATAACCCAGTCTCTACATTGGTGCCTATTGTATTGGAAACCGACATTTTCTACTTCGATTCGCCATGTGGTTAAAGCTTTTATCGACAATTTTAGGAAATGCTGTACAGATTACGGCACAACAAGCAGGCATTTTTGGCGAAATGCGAACGACACCGGCCCAAACGATGCAGCAACTACGCTTGCACGGCGGCCATTTGCCAAACTTCCGGGACGAGTGCTCTAACTCCGGTGACCGTGCACCGGAGAGCTCGAAGCACCATCCAGCCAACCTAGTGGAGATCAGTGGGAGCAACTGAGAGCCGCTGTTAGGATAGCCAATCTACCGCTGTGTGTGGTTTTGTGTGAATACGCCGGTGATCAGATTGCGGTTCGAGTAGTTTACAAACTACTCGAACCGCGATGGACGGCAGCGCACGCATTGCGTAACGACGAGTAAGTAGATGTCCAAGACTTACGCGTTGGAGCGAGACGTACGGCCGAGGCCGAACGTTTGTTTGCCTCTAGGGTTCCATAAAGCATGTACGGCACGCGTTTTTAACGCATGTCAAGTTTTAATTCTCATAGTAGCATTCTGGTCTTGGCGAAACGACTCGTTCGGCTTATTTACCTATGTACCGCCGTACGTTCATATTGCCGTTCATCGAGACTAACAGACGGCTTGCTCATAAGATGCCGCCTGTGCGTTCGATGCATAATGTTTATACTTGCGAGTTTAAACTATCATTACTGACTCGCCTTAATCCACACGCGAAGTGGGGGTCGGTACGATCGAGGCTCCAGTACGTTTACCGCTTCACGCTTGCTTGAAAAATGAAAAACTCGATGTGAGTTTGATATCAGCACTTTCGACGTCGTCAAGCCGCGATAGTTATTGAATTTAACTATTCTGAATGGCCCCCTTCCGCACCTTGCGCAAAATACTCCAATCGCGATTAAGAAACGTGATTGAAAATTCACCCTGTGACATCCGTGTAAAACATTCAGGGCCAGCATAAATCATGCTGTGTAAAAAAGTCCATGGGAGACGTACGTAACTCAATGTCGCGTTTGTCTTTTTTTATCATCGTCCCATTTTGAGCACTGCTTTCCTCACTTTCAGTAATGTACCATCCAGCCCAATTCAATGCGCTACTGTACTCTGTAATCATTCCGTTTCTCAGACACTATTTTTGCACTCAATCACAACGTACGTTATCAAGTCTAATATGTCAAGTTAATTGAAACTGTCATGGTAGAGCTACATGGTAAAAATATCACAGCAGCAGGTTCCAGAATTTAGCAAAACTGCCAGGATGAACTGTTACGATTACATAAATATATGGTTACTGTGCAAAAATGGCAAACAAGTGTAGACATGTGAACAGCGAAAATGAAAATTAAGTAAGATGATTATATATATAAGAAAGAATTTGTACTAAAGTTAACAGAAATACTGATTTAAACAAAAAGTATGTAAAATATTCAAAAGTGTTTCAACAAGCGAAAATACAAGAGAAAGTAACAAACAAAAATCAACCTGACATAACACTCATTGCATTGTCAATATAAATTATACAAAACCAAAAGGTATACAGCAAAATGACATATAAATATTGTTACAGGAAAAGAGAGGCATGGGAAGGACTATACACAGCTGTATTTCCAAGTGCGTTTGCATGCAGTACTGCGCAAGACAAACAGCTTGCTCCAGTATTTCTCGTTCTCATCGTCTTTGTAATCGTGAACGAAGTGTCTTCTAATAACTGCTGCTATTATGTAGCAATACTGAGAGTTATTTAGAATATTTAAATGAGTTGGTTAATTTTTGGACTTAATTTATTGATTCATGTAGAGAAAGTGTGAACATTCTGTGGTGATTCTATTTTGAGAGGTGATGAATGCCGTATTGCTATGCTAGAAAAGAGGATTGCGAATTTGCTGTAATTCCTCCCAACGGCAGGCATAAGATGATTATTGTGCTAGGAAAAACCAGGTACTGTTTTTATAAGTAGTGTTCAGGATCAGTACTATCACAGAGAGTCAAAGCTTGTGAAGCAATGGGAGCATTAACAACATAAACAGCAATGTAATGAAGAGAACCATGACATGCAGTTCCGGCGCACAGTTGCCACCCGGCCCCTTCAAATAAACAATTTTTGGACGCCCTGTACCAGTACGTTCAATGCAAACGCTATCTGGGATGAGCCTATATGCAATTATGCACGAAACACGCAAGTCCTAAAAGCTATTTTACTGCATCCTCTTTGCCAAACTGGCTGAAATTCAGGACTTTTAACACTAAGGGCTAAGAAAACAGCATAGAGATGTATTGAAGGTTAGAGAACTGGAAAACATTTCGTAAATGTTTTGTTTTTCAGCCTAAATACAGAAAATTAAAGAAATATAAGGGGGGGGGGGGCTTATCTCAAGTCACGTACAGTGTGTAGTAGTAATTTCTGGCGTTTCACGTAACGAGACCACGATATGAACATGAGGCACCTGGGATTCTTTGACGTCCACTGCTGGCATCGCATGCATACACGGGCCTCTTGCATTTAGCGTCCGTGAAAATGCGAGCACTGCGGGTAGGATCGAACACGCGTCTGTCGGGTAAGCATATCAGAGCACCGTGCCTAGGTGGCTACGCGTAGTGAAGTGTGGTTCTTATCCCATTCGAAATTATCTTCCTGAAAACATGGTGAAAGGAGGCTGATCTGTCTGTAGAATTTGTGGGCGCGAAAGGTGCGACACTTCTTTCGTTCAGTTCGCGCGATGGTGAAGACCTTCCGTGCCAGTGCATGATGGGAAAATAGCGGGAGAAGAAGAGGGGGCAGGGGAGGGTTGTTATGCGCCCGATTGACGATAATCTTGATGATTTTTAGTGATGTCCTTAAGAAGGAACCTGCGAAAACACAAAGACAGCAAAAGGGCAACAGTCAGACCTGACAAGCGCTGGACTTACAACTAAATGTTTATATTTGGCTTCACAAATTTTACGTTCAATCTTATTTCTTCTAGGAGTGCTGTTTCTTGGGCGAGTTGGAAATTCATACTTGGAAGGGTGGCGCTAGTAGACACGGACTAGAGGAAGACACACGGACACACAGACGGCGCTTCCGTCTGTGTGTCCGTGTGTCTTCCTCTAGTCCGTGTCTACTAGCGCTACCCTTCCAAGTACTTATTTCTTCCTTTGACAATGACACTCACTGATTTGAAATCAGGGGCGCAGCCCCAGCGTTTGCAGTGTAGACTGCAGAGGATAATTTCGGTAGTGTACCGAATTCCCTTGTCATCCGTCCGTGTCTACATCGGTCACATGGGCCGAAGGAGATGCTTGAATGACAGATTGCGTGAACACCGAAATCTACTCCCCACAGGCACTGGTGGAAACTAATTACCTCTGCACTGCAAAAGCTTGCGCCCCTGATTTCAAATCAGTGAATGTGATTGGCAAAGGAAGCAATATAAGATTGAACGTGACATTTGTGAAGCCTTCGAAATAATAAAAAAGCATGCCAAAATTTTGTGTGAGTGATCGCGCAGTTTTACTTCCAGATAAACAATTCGCGTCTCTAGATAGCGGGTGCACGTGGCGTTGATATTTTGCTGTTGCGTGGAAATGGGCTGTTTTTTACCACTTTGACACGTTTCTTGGCTTTGTACTCTTAGTTGTGCAACTGTGATACGGCTCAGATAGCTTAGAAGAGTATGACGTTGGGCATGTTGGTATTGCATAACTGATCACGTGGCGCAAAATTTGACACACGACAAGAGAAGGGACGAAGACGAGCGCTCGTCTTCGTCGCTTCTTGCGCGTCAAATTTTGCACTACATGACAGGGGCGTAGCGAAAGGCGGGGGGGGTTCAACCCCCGCCCCCCGAAATTTTTCAATTTTGCTTGCGTATATATACACGCACAGATACAAACGCAGGCACGAACATACATAAAGTATGGTTGAACCCCCCCACCCCGGAAAAAATTTCTGGCTACGCCGCTGCTACATGATCAGCGAGGTAGCCTATTTACGCATGCGCTGCTGGTTCATGTGTGTGGGGGCTTTCTTCAATACACATTTAGTTGTAAGCCCAGCGCTTGTGTTGCTCTCCTTCGCTGTCTTCGTGTTTTTTTTTTTTTGGCTTCCTGTTCCGAATTATGAACCAACTCGCCCAGCAAGCTACGTTAGTGATGTCCTGTTTCAAACCCGCTTGTGACAAATCGTCACCTAGATCTAGATAGTTGAATTTAGTTCGAGATAGAAAAGAAAGGAAAGGCAGGATATAAATCCGTTCCGTTTGATATCCTGGCGTGGAGCATCGCACGAAATGCATGAGAAAGCGGAAGGAACACAAGACACATTATACACCCACACTTTAGTGTTTTGTCCGCATTGTCCTGTTCTATGCGTTACTTCACACGAACGTTTTGGTGATCGCCATCTCGTCCAACTGTTGACATTGCGGAACCAGCCACGCTTTGGGGATCATTTCTGTTCTTTAACAATATGTTGGCATTTAGTCTATTGTCACATTCCCTTTCTTTCTTCATGAAAGGCTTAATGTTCTAGTTTCCTAACTGATTTTTTTCTAAATATATACCCTAAACAACTCTTGCTTGCAACCCCGCCCGTCTCCATATAACCCCGCCCTTCCTCTTCGAACTGCCGCTGCTCCTCGACTCCCTTTCACAGTCATATTTATCGTTATTCAAATACCGACTCTCCGCACATTTTATCACTCTTCAAAGCCCGCCTCATATAACACATTTTGTTTGAGAGGGATGTAGATCGTCAGCGAGAATATGTCGGCAGTGCTCGCCATAAACCACCGTTGGCGCTGTCGGATTCGCTTAAATACAGTGAGCTCGAAAGTTACTTGACATTCCCGTTTATCTTGAATACGAAACTATACTTTCCACATTATTGGGAGCACTTGACAACTTTTTGTGGTCCAGTGATTTAACTTGAAGCGGCAGGCGAATCAATTGAGGTGTGTTTCGTACACCTAGTGGGCAGAATTAAGAAAAAAACCGAGCCGTCACTGGTGGCATAAGGTGCCAAACAAAGTTAGATTTACTGAAAAAAATATTTATACGTACTTAAATGGGGCGCCGATCGCGCCGAGAAAACACATCGGCGGTGGCGGCGGCGGCGCGCCGACGTCTCGGCGCACACCTCTAACTACTAAAGCAGGCCTATATGTACATTATTATGGAGTAATACCTTTTAATATAAAGAAACGAACAATATTTCAATACTGACAAAAATATCGTCAACCGCGTACAGTAATCAACGGTCACGTGGCCGTCTTCATCGGATCATTCATGTTTTCGCCGCCAGAGGCGCCACAAGTCATTTTCCGCGAACTTCAATTAAGAAATAAAAATATAAATGCATCTCTCACGAAAAAAACGGGGTTGGTTTGAGTGAGTGCGACGGACAATCTTTACATCAGTGGAGTCAACTCATTTCATATAATGGGCAGTTGTCGGTCCCTTTAAGGTTACACTAGAGCGTGGCTGCTGGATATCCTGGGTGTAAAGATGGTTGTGTCATCGGCATAATTATGCACTTGGTTCTAGCAGGAATAGTACATAGGTCACTAATAAGCATAAAAAATAAAGGAAGGCCTGAAAGTAAGCCCTGTGAGACTCCCACATGATTGGCTTGTAGGGGTAGCTGTTAAGCTGGGTCATTTGAGACTGGTTATTTCATTTCTAATCAAGTTTTGTGGAGGACCAGGAACCTGGAGAATGAAAAATACACGAAGACATTAAGGACATGCAGCTTGCAATGAAGCGAAAGGTAATAGGTGTAATTCTGAGAAATAGGAAGATAGCAGACTGGATCAGAGACCAAACATGGGTAGCCTTTACCCTAGTAGATATTAAGAGAAAAAAATTAACCTGAGCTGGTTACTTCATGAGAAGGACAGATAATTGATGGTCAGCTAGAGCATCGAAACGGATACTGAGATGAGAAGAGCGACCGAGGGTGGCAGAGGGTTAGGTGCAGCGAACATATGAATCGTTGCTCTATGTGGGCAGGACTTCTTAAAAGCATTCAGCAAGCACATATTGGCGATGCTACGTTTGACGAGCTTAGAGTGGGACGAGCTAAAAGGTAGCAGTGCTTTGTTTGCACGAGGCTCGTACTGCTAACATACATGGTCAGCTGCAAACAAAGCACTGTGCCTGCTCTGTTGTCGCGTGAAGCCACGATAAATGGGTGAGAATAATGATTGAGGCCAAGACAGCCATCGAATCAGGCAATAAGTGTGTTAGCGGGGCTTCAATTTCACTCTCACCAAAAGAGTTGTTTTACTTGAATACAACTGCACACTGATGATTTGTGACAGCACGTGCTCTATATATACTCTGTGCTCATTTCGTAATAAACATTGCTGGAAGTGGCGCTCCGTGTGTGTGTGTACTATCCCATTTGTCTGTTGTCGTCGACGCACCTTACATTTCCAACATTGCAAGCTTCAGTGCCAAAATAGCTGACGCCGTTTTGCACTCACTTTCACTATCATTCACAATGGAACTTCTTGAGAACTAGTGAGACAGGAAATTGCTTCCTTATGCCTCAGGTCAACTTCAACCTAACCATGCACACAAAAGATCAATGATAGTTTCAACCTAGAGGTTTCACAACCTACAGCCTAGGGATTCCCTTCAAGTTTGCTTGTTGCTGTGGGATCAACCCTTGTAATGCCTATGGCCCACTGTAATGCCTGTGAAGGTTCTGTGTGCACTTTGGTAAATAAATAAATTGCGAACAGCAACAGCTAGCTCAGCATACACAGACGCTGAAAACAGACTTAGCCATAGGGGTCCAGGAGGGCCAGGACTGAGGGCCCAACCTCTGGGATAAAGCATCAGCTAGAATCAGCAGAGCTGGGATAAAGGATCATTTAGTGTGACGTACACTTTCAACACTGCAAATCACAAAACAACTGGCTACAGCTTTTTCTCTCTCCTTTTAGTTCACCCACCTCATTGGATACTATCTTTTACCTCCATGACAATTCATCTATAGCGGAGACTTCGCGTCATGCAGAGGATGCCCTCCGAGTTGCTCATACCTATGTATGTGGTCTTCATGAGAAAGCTCCAAAACATGCCATAATAATTAGCTCCAATACATTACCTATGTTTTTGGTGACCTCGTGTGGCTGTGAACACCAATATGTAAATGTGGCTTGTGTCAAAAGCTACTTGCGGACGATGCCAGACTGCTGTTGATCCCTGATCGTCTAAGTTAACTACAAATTTGCACTCCTTACTTCAAGTGGCCAGTGCCCATCAAAGACTGAGGTGATGCATGTTGCCTGTCTGAAGCCCTTCACATGAAGGCATCAAGAGTGACTAACCAGGAGGGCTTCGTGTGGGAAAGTAGAAATAATAAAGCGTGTTGATCACAATAGAAAACAAAAAAGTGCTGAGACAGGAGGAAGGCGACGGCGTTGTTTCCATGATTGGTAATCTTTGTGTTTTAGTACTTGCTTACTTATTCTAAACACCTGAACCTCTCAGAAACATGTAACAATATACATAACGCTGTATAATCAGAAATTCATAATGCTTACTTTATTTGTGTGTATTGAATTTTCTACTCCCTTCTGCGATGCCCTCGAGCCGTGGAGGTAATACGAATAAAACATTTGGCATAAATATACTCTTGCAGATATTTACTGTGACTAAAGTCACCCTTAACAGCATTTAGTCTTCTTTGTTTTGTACCATCTGTTTGTGATATAATTTTTATTTTATTGATCATTCTTGTCACCTTACAAGTATGCCAAAACTAAGGTTACTGTATTTGCAAGGGACTCAGTCTTTATCACAAAAACGAAGCCTGTGTGTGGCCCTATATATATATATATATATATATATATATATATATATATATATATATATATATATATATATATGTGTGTGTGTGTGTGTGTGTGTGTGTGTGTGTGTGTGTGTGTGTGTGTGTGTGTGTGTGTGTGTGTGTGTAGTCTATTTGGTGCTACAGTGCCTGGACACAAACTCACTGATTTTTTTTGTCTCCCATGGTGCAACAGAAACTTTAGTTAACATTGTCAGCCGCTAGGTTGGTGGCTGATAATCTCTGCTCTTGCCTCAGTATATAAAGCTTTAGCATCACGAACAAGACTGCTTTTCATGCACTCTTCAGCTGTCATATAGTCCTCATCATGGTCCATCAGTGCGCTCTCACTTTATATTCGACAAAATTTCGTATCTGATGCTGTATCGTCACACCGTGTTTAGTTGGAAGCCACTGTGTTCACAGCAGAGTACCATCTCTTCAGTGATGCAGCTGTGTGAAAAGAGCCACCCACATGTTATCCTCTGTGTCTCGTATGTTGTGAAAACTAGCTTTTTTCCCCCTGGCTCAGATAACAACTACCTCATTTCTCTCTGATTTTGCTTATGTTACCACGGTCACATGCAAGTTATACAATCGCAGTATTACGTAGAATGATCGCTTCACAAAGTTAGCAAAACTACGGGAGATGTCACGAACGGTCACAGCAATGCCAAGTTGCAAGGCAGATTATTTTAAAACATGAAATACACACTGATTGAATAACATTGTACGTTTTCGGACCGGTCTCACTGCAGGTAAAAAGCTGACTTGGTGCTCCAATGAGCACTTAATCATTAAAAATATCAGGTGCAATCGTTATGTATCGAACGCGAAGCCGTCGGTAGCCTCGAAACTGCTCAAAACATGAACGGCAACGTAGGGCCGTACCTGCAACACGTAAATAAGCCGAAGGGGCTGAAACTTACATGCTTTAAACATGCGCGGCGTACATGCTGCGGAGGTTCCGGGAAAAAGCGGGCTTTGATATTAGCGAAGCTGTGGAACCCTATGCGGCATATACATAGAGGCAAACAAACTTTCGGCCTCGGCGTACGTCTCGCTCCAACGCGCAAGTCTTGGAGTCTACTACTCGTCGTTTTGCGATGCAGCTGCCGTCTATCTATGCAGTCAGCCCGACACTACTTACGGCTTCAGTAGTTTGGAAACAACCCAAACGCAATCGGATTACCGGCGTATTCACAAAACACCACACAACAGCGGCTCTCAGTTGCGCGTCAACCACCAACGTCGGCATACCCGCTGCTGCTGCTGCTGCCGCCGCTTCGGCTGCTGGCAAAGCGGAAATGGCGTTCGCGGCACTGGCAGCCAATAAACGCCAGAGCAGACGACATGGGCGTCTCCCTCGGTCTCCCCTCTCTCTCCTGCTTTGCGTAGCATACGGTTGTCAAATACGCCCCCCGGACCCACTGCGAGGAGACGCCCATCAACGCACGCCGCCACACCCCAGAAGAGACTCCTGGCTGTTTCTGTGCGCCGGCCTAACTTCTCCGCGGCGGCGCTGCCAGCGCCATCGCGCTAAACTCGAGTTACAGCCAGCGCATCCCGGACCTTGGCCGATCATCTCTGTTTACGCGCCAAGCACGTGCGTTGCAAACACAGCGGCCGCGCCCAAGTTACGGCAGTCGCCTTTACAGGGGGTGATAGCACCCCCACACCTTGGAAGAGCGAGTTCCTTCTCGCACGTTCGTCTCGAGGCGGCGGCAGCAGCCTCACTCCACATGGCATTGTCTCTCGAGTTTTAAATGTTTCCGCCAGTGCTTGATGTGAAGCATGCTGCCGGTCGGCGGGCTGCCTTCTCTGGATGGGGTGAGGTGGCACACTTTGGAGAAGCGGCCGTTGTTAGCGTCTTGTGTTGCTGCGCAGGCTTGGTTGGTGCTGTGCTTTGACGCGCTGCTTCCTTGCAGGTTGTTGCTATGCTCGCATGCTTGTGTGGAAACGCCTTGTTTTGTGGGTAAGTAAACTGTCCCATTTTTTTTGCCTTTCAGAGTGCAGGTGCCAGTGGTGAATTCCCGCTTACAGTGTTGGCTCTCATAGATAATGAGGTAGGCAGCTATACCTTTTGGTACTTTATGTTCGCTCTTGGTGCATCCGTGCTCATCACTATCATTAATAATAATAATATCTGGGGTTTAACGTCCCAAAACCACGATATGATTATGAGAGACGCCGTAGTGGAGGGCTCCGGAAATTTCGACCACCTGGGGTTCTTTAACGTGCACCTAAACCTAAGTACACGGGCCTCAAACATTTTCGCCTCCATCGAAAATGCAGCCGCCGCGGCCGGGATTCGATCCCGCGACCTTCGGGTCAGCAGTCGAGCACCATAACCACTAGACCACCGTGGCGGGGCTGCTCATCACTATCAGTTCCTCTACTTTCATCATATGGGCTGAATATGTTTTTTACACTGCTGCTGCTCCTGCTCCTGCTGCTTGCACTGTGCTTGAACTTATCCTTTTTTTTGTGCACATACTGTACTAGCTCGCATAACGATTACACCTTTTCTTTTGAATAACTGACACTATTTTAGAGGTGTGAGCGTTACAGCGGGTGAAGTTCTGGGACAGATAGTTCGGAAGTCGGGCAAGGCACAGGTTCACTACGCCTTGCAATAAAGGGGCCCCTCAACACTTTTCCAAGTAATCATCAAATTACTTCATTAAAGGAGCCTACTGCCTCACAAATCGACTGCTGCAAGAATTTGTACAATCTGTCAAGTACGAGCAAACTTACAGGGATTTGTCGCACGCTTTAAGTGCTTTCTCTCTCCTTTGGTGCGAGCGCGCTGAAAGCTACGCAGGGGGTGATGACAAGGGGACAAAAGCTACGTTGATTCGTCAGCGCGCGTCATGACCATGAGCGCTTCCTTTCCTTCTTTTTTTGTTCGAACGTGGGGCTTACTTTGAAAGTGATCGCCAGCGAGCGCGGGGCACATGGCAGCCTCCCGCAGCGTCAGTGTACTTTGTGCTTATGGCGCGGTCATTTGGGTTTATGTCATCATTTGTCGAGGGAAGAGGGAGCAAATTCTAGCTGACTAAAATGAATTGTGAATTCCAGGTCATGTGCTGCGTTATGTTTGCCTCACATGCTCTCAGCAGTCTCGCTTTCGATCGGCATTGCTTTCTGACCATGCTCGAAAAGTGTTGTGGGCCTCTTTATTTGCTTCATGAAAAGCACGGTGTGTACTTCACTATAAACAGATAAAAAAAAAGAAACCACACATTTGAGCATGTCTCATTCCTCTGTATTTGCCATCATCCGCGCTTTATAAAAAAGATTTACCTGAAAATGTAAGGTGCCTGAAGGAGTAGCTTATTCAGCATGAGTGATGAGGAAGGAGATCAAAATAGTGGACGAACAAGGAACCTCAGAGGTGCCACTCTTTCCTGCTGCCGAGTGTCAATATGTTGGTGCTGTATATTGGCTCAAAGTTTCACTTTACAATAACGCTCTTTGGCTGAACAGTCAGAACAGGAATCAGTCCAAGTGATGCTCAAATAAAGGAGCCAGCAGACAGGAAATAAACTTCTGCTTTATTTATGGTGTCTAGAGAGAGAACATCTCGTGCGCTCGCTCCCAATCATGCAAATTCTTGACATGGCTGAGAGTTTGGAAAGTTACACGGAAGGCAGAATAGGTGACCATCTGTGCAAAGGCAGCGGGCGTGCGTTGAATACCACTAGTCGCACTGAACTGTTACAGTAGTTTCGGTTGCATAAATGAATAAACTGTTTCTGATTGGCTGTTTGTGTTGTGCTGCGAACTGTGTAGCTTTGGAGCACCAAAGCAGTATAGTGTAGAAGCCTCTGGCAGCAACTACAAACTACATAATGTATTTACTCTTTGATAAGACATGGGCAAAGTTTGGGGACAGAAGATGGAGATAATGATGTTTTGACGCTAATGTAAAGCGATGTGTATTAGCTGGAGGGTTATGAGACTCGGTGGTGATTGCAAGGTGTAATAAACAACCAGAAGAAGTATGAATAAAGCATGGTTGATCCCTCTGTCATAGGAATCGGTATAACACGGAACTGAAACGTGTCTTCACAGACGTATATGAGCGTGTGTTGTGCTTTCTTTCGCCCCATGGCGAATGAATGAGTGTTATAGCTACAAATTGTAATGTCGCGCGAAGAACCGAAAGCAGCCCGAAACTTGCAACACGCTGCTCAAGCAGAAAGGAAGCACGGAACGAACATACACAGGATGAGCGCGAACTGTCACAGCTGTAACTTATTTCTGTGTGAACAGCGCGCTCATTTTGCGAAAGCGGCCGCTGTAGTGAGCGAAGTAACCTTCATGCCCTCAACGCAAACTTGAGGTGAGAGCATGAGACGTACAAACCACCGCCATCACGAGATAAGGGCGCGCACAAGCAACCACGCCCTGTAGAGGCAGGATCGACGCCGCGCTCATCGGAACGCGTGGGGCGACGACCTTTAAAGCGCGCTCTTCGAGCCCTTCGCGCCATCTCGCTAGTGATAACAACAAGCGCTGACGCATCACCGATCTCTGAGTACTGCCACAGGCAAATGGTGTATATAAATAGCTCGCCGTTAGCACGAAGAATGTGCCGTCTGTGGCCGAATGGTTTTTGCGCTGCTCGCTGCGGAGCGAGGGGTCGAAAGCGAGGGGTCGAAAGAGGGGTCGACTCCCTGTGACGGAACTTTTTTTTTCTAGTTTTTTGTTGCCATCTGTTAGACTTTATTATTTTACAACGTCATATCAGCCACAGCAATACGTCAGTGGAGCCGTGGTAGACCCCGGCATAAAACACTTTCGTGTTAAAAAAAAATGTGTGCCGTAACAAAAATTTAATTTCCTTGTCAGTTCCCAAGAAAGCTGCAACTTGTGCTAATTTAACTTCCCGAAGAAAACTAGCAATCTGGAAATTTTAGTTAATACCACTTTCTAGCATATTTCACAATTGCTTTACGTCACCTGCAGAGGTGGCACAAAAGTAACTCAAAGGTAGCCATGATGATCAATGACGTTTGTTTTTAATTGATATGCTGAAAAAAATGGATTTTTGATCTTGCTCGAGCCATTATAGTACTATCAGACTTCTTTATTGCTACTTGATGTTTTACCTTACGGCTGTCATTTTTGTCCCTTTGTTAGTTGGAGTCCTCTTCTCTTGAAGCTTATTGTTTACCTCCATGTTCTTGCCCCATATTTTAGCAGTCATTAGAATGAGTAATTGCACTAGTGCCATTCTTAAGGTTGTGCTAATGCCACCAATGGCAATCCTGCATGTTCCTTGAGCTGCACATATATTCTTCGGTGAGCTCCTCTATTTATCTGTTTCAAATCAAAATTGTGAGACCTCTTGGAACAATAATTTTCAGCACAAGGCACATGCTACAAGGCAGTTACGCAGGTAAATTTCAACTCAAATAGCAACGCTTTCAGAATGAGTGCAACAATATTAACTCACAAAAAAAGAAAACGATCATACAGGCATTTTTGCAATGCAGGTCCATCTGAGAAGCGGCATATTCGCGAAGGAGGAGCAATGGGCTTGGCTGCTGTCGCGGCCCAAGGACTCCTTATTTTGCAAGGAGGCGACAAAGCTCCTGTGGAGCATCCTTGAGCTTCAGAAGAAGAGTCCCACAGTAGCGCCTTGTCGGCGCTTGGTGCGCCAGGAAGAGAAACGGGCCTCCGAAGAGGGCCCTGACACCAAGGAAGTTGGAGGCTGTGCCTAGTGAGTATTTTTGCTTAAAAATGTACTGACAGTTTCGTCTGGCATTTATTTCTGCAATCCGTCGCTGGGGGCCTATTAGTCATAACACGGCGGATTGTTTGCTGCAACGCTGGACCGATAATTAATTACAGTCTGTTTATTACCGACCAGCCTCAGTTTGCGTTTGGCAGAGCGAGAACAACAAGTCGCCGCGCGCAACTAATGCCATCTAGCGTGCGAGATGGTACACAGAACTGTGACGCACTTCTGTGATTCCTGTATCATCTGCTCACATTCTTTTGCTGTCGCATGTGCTGCGCGATGTCGTTGCCGTCGTTTTTATCATCATCGTATTGTGGCAACGACTTTCTTGAGGTTTCCACACTTTCTACACGTTCGCCGCAGGCACGAACTCGCGAGCAGTCGCCGAATAGTAGCCTGCTAGCACAAGCGTGGCCAAAGGGCAATGGCGACCATGACGTCATTATTCTAGCTGCGCTACCTCAGAGTTCGGCCGCTGTGGTGATGTCTCGGAAGCTGGGAGTCACCTTCAGGTCACTTTGGATGATTTAAATGATGTAAGGTGTGGCATATAGCACTGTATCACACACGCGCATTTCAATATTCATATAAATTATCTTCCAAGCTATATTCGCTGTTCAGATTTGGTAGATGATATACGCATGTTCACGGAAATCAATCCCGCAGGATATCTCAGCTGTGAAATTTTGTGCCAGTACCCCATTAAGGCATTTTGCTTTACGTAGTGGCAATAAATTTCTACTTGGAGCTGAACAAATAATCAAAATATTTAAGAAGTGCTTCATATATTTGCTCACTACTCTGCAGATGGCTTTGCAGCAAGTGTGACCCGGCAGATGTGCATGCGGCTGGCCGGATCATTAAAAAGATGAATCATCTCATTGCCAAACTGCTTAATGATTTAAATATATAATGAAGATGCAAAAACATTTGTCTCATTGTTTTTCTCCAAGCGCCTACATACAACACTATATTTGATTGTTCCACCCACTTACAGTATACTGCACCTCTGAAGCACCATTAAAGCACACTTTCCTGCATGTTCGTGTATGAATAGTGCATGCATGACATACACTATTCATAAACCGACATTGCCTTATTAGTACTATGCTCAAGTGCACGTCAGTTATGACCCTTACTACATGTCCATAGAACCGAAAGGATTTGTAGGACCCATACCACCTATATGACCCGTAAACCTGTATCACCCGCATGACCCACGGGCCTATATCACCCATATTACCCATAAACATATATCACCCGTATGACCCATAAACCTATATCACCCGTATCCAATAACATCGTGCGTACGGGTCCTAGCGAGTACGTGTACCCAGCACCTCCACCACTTATGAGGAACCGCTTTATTTGAGTCTACCTGGAGCTGTTCTACAATGATGATATGTACAGATGAGGAAGTTGAACAAATGATGATGATATGTCGAGATGACAAAGAAAAGTCACTGATTTACTGCGTTCAGACTACATAAGAATTTTCGGTAGGGACTGCAAAGGGCTCAGCCATAATTCTTCATCGTCATCAGTCACAGCATCAACAAAGTACACCTAATGCCTTATATATGTGTAGCAGCTACCTCGCTTTTCCGCAGAATGACGAATAACGGCATAGTGGGCGCTGCCCTATATACGTCACAAAAATTATGATGATTTATGGCATAGTGGCTACCTTGCAAGGGTACTTGTAGTAGTTACCCGGAGAGAAATTACAACATGCTCTAGAAAGGCCACTCTTCAGCTTTCGCTGTGACTGTGGCACATGTTCCGCTCAGGCCTGGTGTTTTATACTCACCCAATTCGGCACGCCCGCATATCTCAGAGGACAGCTTTTGAGCTAGTTGGTTTGTTACGTTCATTTAAGCCATAGCTCCGATAAGACAGGGACCACAGAAAGAGGACGGGACTTGCGCTACTCACAACTGAATCTTTATTTCGGAACACACCTAGTACTTATAAAGCAATGAAAAAACAGCAATCATCACCACAAAACCGTATCGCAAGCGCAAGCCTGCATCATCCAGGTACGCGATTTCTTTAGCGCTAAGAGCAACCGAGGGCGCACTGACACGATTGGTATTTTCTGTAGCAATCAACTAGGCCTCGACATGCTCCCGCGTGTCCTTATCAAAGTTCCTGTACAGAACTACACACTCACTGAACACAGGTCGGCAGCCGCAGTCATGACAATGCACTGATACATGCCCGTCGTGATGACAGTTGAGCTTCTGTTTGTGTTCTCTGAGCCTATCATTCAGGCACCTGCTCGTCTGTTTGATATATACCTTGCCGGGCAGATGCCTGAATGATAGGCTCAGAGAACACAGACAGAAGCTCAACTGTCACCACGACGGGCATGTATCAGTGCATTGTAATGACTGGGGCTGCCGACCTGTGTTCAACGAGTGTGTAGTTCTGTACAAGAACTTTGATAAGAATACGCAGGAGATTGTCGAGGCCTGGTTGATTGCTAGAGAAAATACCAATTGTGTCAGTGCGCCCCCGATTGCTCTTAGTGCTAAGGAAATAGCGTATCTGGATGATGCTGGCTTGCGCTTGTGATACAAATTTGCGGTGATGGTTGCCGTTTTTTCATGGCTGTATAAGTACAACATGTTTTCCGAATTAAAGATTCAGTTGTGAGTAGCGAACATCGCGTCCTCTTTTTGTGGACCCTGTCTTATCAGCGCTATGGCTTAAATGAACAGCATATCTCAATATACCCCTCCCCTGTATATTCCTTTTCCCACCCCCAACTAGTCCCACGTTTCCGCATTTGCCCATCCCGCCTCTTTTGCTTGGGGGAAAGGGTACAAAGCATGTAATACAGATGCTAAGGAAGACAGTTGCTGCCTGGAAGAAGACCATCTGTCCTAGCAGTGGTTCCAGCGACGCCACGGCTTCAAGGATTTTTCGATCTACATTTTGGTGGCACTCTGTTCATTTTATGGGTCCATATGTATCGGAAAAAATGTTTAAGAATTCAGGAACTTGCCTCTAGCCCAAACTACTTGATATCTGCAACGCTACAGCCAACTTCAAGTGTAGACTTCGTGATCCGCATTAAACAACGCCGGCGTCGGGGGATTTGGGTAAAAGACATTACAATGGCGCAATGTACGTGCGTGTGGCTCAAGAGGGGCGTCTTACTTGATCTTGCGCTCCCACGCCGCATTCATTTTGCGGAACGTTCGTTCAAGCACCTTTCTGGAATCAGTCAGCTTGGCTTCTTTCTCTTGAAGAGCCTCAGTGAGCTCCCACTGAAACAAAAAAATAGTGAAAAAAAGTTGAGTCACTTCAAAAAAGTCTATTGGAAATAGAAGTATTCCTAATTTTTCTATATATACAGCAGGATGTGAAGTATACGTTAGAAACCAAATTGCTTCTAACGGAGCTGATAAATTCACGCAGAGCCTCACCAAACTCTTTAATGAGATTTGGCGCTCAGGCGAAAAACCGAACGAAAGGAAGTAGGCGAGAGCGGTTTTAATTAATAAACTGGGAAAGCCACTAAAGTTAGCGAGTCCAAGATATTACACATGCGATATACATATGCCGATAACGTGACCGTCTGGACATAGTCGGGAAGTCCTATGATCACTCCAACGAGCAGCAGACGTTGCCCACTCTAGTGGAAAAAAATAGTCTGAGAGAATTCAGGACCTCCCAGGCCCCCTGCGTCCTTGCGCGACTCCACAACGATCATGCCATATCAATCCATAACGCCGCCTGGCGGCGAACCGTTGTCTTGCCGAGTCCGTTGAGCTTAATGGAGTCTCGCAGTCCTCCCAGGCTTGGCGTAATACCGGCGCACAGGGACGAGGAGAGTAATGTGCGTCTGAGTGCACTGCACAGAAGGTACGAATATGGGTGGGATGGCTGGGTAGTGGAAGAGGAGAGAGAAGGTGTGCATGGTCCGCGTTTGCAGACGACGCAGGCGATGCTCTTTGGTAATGAGGGAAGAGTTGCCTTTCAGAGCGAGGATTTGCGCAGCAAAAGCACACGCGCGCTTATTCGAGAAATTCCCCATGAGATATTGTGCAAGGTAATGTCAAGCGCACTGAGCTGGAATGCCCATCAGCAAAGTCAGAACTCGCTATCGGCGACCAGCTGCATTAAAAAGTGAGATGCATTTTTAAAGTCACTGTCAACAATGCAATAGTCCCAGTGGTCTCTATTTTAAGAGTGCTTGGTATACTGCTACGAGAAAACCTTTGAATGAAGAAATGAATAAAAGACTACAGGTCACAATTCGTCAGGTGATGGGCCTATGCTACGGGTCATCGGCAGAAAAATTCGGTGACAAGGAGCAGGATGCCCGTATGCTGGCTAAACCCTATTCTTGCTTGAGCCAGCGTCGCGCAAGCCGTGCTCCTTCTTAGACTTAGGAAGAGCAACCTAAACAAGCTCAACAGCATAAGGACAGCCTACAAGTGTACTCTTGGGCTCCGGAGCTGGGCCAGTAATGACCGTTTATGGCGAGAAGCGCAATTGGTCTCACCACTGAAAGGACCCGATGAAAAACACGCAGCCTACGTTGAGCTTACGCTGCCGAACACGACTGAGCTCCAAGGCAGTAGCGTAGCGAGCACCTTCAGCCCGAGGCTTGTCCGTATGGCGACTGTGCGCGCGGCCCAGCACCGTGTAAAAGCGAAACATCAGGTTTAACAATAGACTAATATCAGTCATAATTGTGACAAAACAATATAAAACACCTGCAAGCACAAACCCTTTGTACTAGTTGGCGACTCCAAAGTACACATTATGGACCTTAGGACCTAACTTTCTCGTCGACTCTCAGTCCGCTGTCACGGTATAGAGAAAGCCGTTGCTATAGTCGAAACATATATGCGTGTATCAATAAAAAAAGCTTTACAACAGACGAACATCATTAATAACTGTGCCAGAGCAATATAAAATACCTACAAGCACATACCCTTTATACTAGTCGGCGACTTCAACGTAGACATTATAGACCTTAGGAGCTAGCTCTGTCGTCGACTCTTTATGCCACTTTATGTCGCTTTATGTCACTCAGTTTACATTATATGTGGCAACACTCGGGTAACGTACGGTCACTCACCCATACGACACCCAGAGCTTTGCCCACTCGTCGTAATTCACTTACTGTAAAATGCCGAGCAAGCGCCCCCTACGCTGAAGGGTAATCCGACCAGATCTGAAGGGGGGCGCTTGCTCGGTCCCGGGCCGAAATTCAAGATGGCGGCGGGAGAGCCGCAAAAATAAATGTGTCCATCTATGTGTCTAATGAAATGCTTTATTTATTTGCGTTTTTATTCCCCCTCGTCACTTTCAAACCATTGAAGCAGCGACCGGTTTGACCATTATGCGACCGGCCACATGACAACGGAATTTCATAAACAACATTAGATACGCATTCAATGTACTCGTTCTTATGGTTCTTTTTGTACTCGTAGGCATTATATGTACTTGTTCTTGAAGTACACGTTCTTGAAAAAAAAGTGGGCGCAGGGGGAGAGGGAGGGGGGGGGGGCGCTTGCTCGGTCACTTGCGCCTATTTCAGATCTCCCGAAAAAGGGAGAGGAGCGCTTGCTCGGTTGGGGGCGCTTGCTCGGCATTTTACGGTAGTGGAGGTGCGTGCTTTTTTTGTGTCAAGGGCCGGAGTTCAAACATATTTTACCTATGTTCGTGCGTGCGTTTCTCTGTGCGCGTATATGGTATATAAACTTGCAAAATTTAAAATTCTCGGGGAGGTCGCCTCTCCTTTCGCCGAAGGGTGCCATCAACTTCCGAGAGCAGACAAGCTTTGATCTGGGAGGAGGCGAGTTGGCAGACGCCGTCGTGGGGGTACTCGCGTTGCTAGTGTCGTTGTGTGAACCAGCACTTATTTTTGCTAGCCATAGCGCGTTATCAAATAACTTCAGCGTCTCCTTCTTAGTCATTCATGTTTACATCTTTGGCTATCGTTGCCAAACGCTCCCAATCCATTCCTGCAACCCCCGAGATCAGTGACTGGGCCAAAAGATGGAAAAAATCCTGGCTGAGGCTCGCCACCTATTATGTCACAGATCTCGGGAGCGCTTCAGAGGGATAGAATTGAGAGGCGTGGGTATGCAAGGAGCGGAAAATTCCTCGATGGTATGCGCCTCTGCCAAGCCCAAGTACGCAGTTTGTTGGAGAAGGGCTCGTGACACGTGGGCCGAGCCATGGTGAAAAAATTTGCAGTGCCTTAGCTCGGCTATGCCAGGATATACGTAGCGTTAGCAAAGGTTCAGCTGATTATTTTTAGCTTTCCAGATTGTCTAGGATTATTAGCCTTCTTCTGTTCATTCTTCGTACGCTGAAC
Source organism: Rhipicephalus sanguineus (assembly GCF_013339695.2). Taxonomy (NCBI): domain Eukaryota; kingdom Metazoa; phylum Arthropoda; class Arachnida; order Ixodida; family Ixodidae; genus Rhipicephalus; species Rhipicephalus sanguineus. Next base: position 317,108,994 of record NC_051176.1, read on the forward strand.
AGTTAATTGCCAGGCAACTACTTCAGGATCCGATGAGATAAGCTTCTCGGCTCTTCTGCGCCGTTGAGGAGCATTTGCGCTCTCCTCCATGGCGTTACCCACCTGCGAGCGCCAGTCAGAGGCGCTATCAAGCGGCTCCAGCGCAGTGTCAGACGGCGACTGCACAGCGAAGGCGAATAGCTGCGCGCGCGCCGGCGCCAGTGTGTCTGCCATGGCTACGACGTCACTCCTCCCGAACGCGCAGACCAGCAGCGGCGAGCCGCGCGCGGCGGTGGCGGAGAGTGCGTGAGATGCCGGCTACGGTGAGCTCGCTGTGTAACATCACTGATACTCGCGCATGGGCAGCATGGTTCATGAGGATCCACGCGAAATCGGCTCCGGCTAGGCAAGTGTAGCTAACGCTACAAAACGCGAGGAGAGTGAACAGGCATTGACTGTGGGGCATCGTTCGAAGAAGGTCGAAGTAGCTAGCGTCTGACAGGTTACGAGAGTGGCAGGTGCCGGGTCCGGAGATGCAGCACCAAGGGTCACACGTCCATTTCTACGTGTTACTCTTGGTCACACGTCCACGTTGTGCACACGTACATTTCGGCAACGACCGGGTGAGGCTACCACGGACACGGTGGAAAAATAAGAGAGGCGTGCGAGCCGCATGGCGGCGCTGTGGAGAGAGCATGACACCAGGCCCCGGAAACTGAGCGCCAGTTTCGGTTTCAAGGAACATGCGCCCTCGTAGTGGTTGCCGGGCGTCCTAAGATTTGGTTGAACGAAGTGAGGTGATGTGGATATTCGCGTTTATTGTTCACGAGTCTTTACAAATAAAGAAATTTGATTCAACTGCACAGAACTCTTCTTTTGTTTATTTGAAGGAAAGAAGATGGCTTTTAAGGGCTCGTTTTTCTTTCTTAGACACAATAATAATGAGAACTGACAGACCATAATGCCAAGGAAAGTATAGGATATGTTACTTGTAATATTTTGGATATAAATGTGAAGAAAGTAAAGTGGACGAAAACATAACTTGCCACCGGCAGGGCGGCAAGGCAATCTTTCGTTTATTTGTCTTTCTATTTCTTATTTTGTGAATTTTAAATCGGGTGAAGCGCGGAAACTGGTAGACTTACGTTCGTAGCGCTTGCCTTTCCACTCGCTCAGCGATATCACAAGTTGGATCGCGCTGGGTTATCTCGCTCATTGGCGTGCCAAGTATGAATACGGGAAAGATCAGACACCTCATGTGGCGCGCCGCGAACGCAAGCCGCAGAGGCCACGTCGAGCAGGTCAACCATACATTAGACAAAGATGGCTAAATCGGGTCATCACATGTTTTTCGCGACTCTGTGATGTGTTAACCCTGGGATTTCCAGTTCCGGGAAGGTTTTTCAGGTTTCCTAATGACAATGGGTGAAAACAAGTACATGGATCCATTATTTGAGCAGGTATTTATTTTGCATGAGTACATGAGTAAACACAGTTCTCTGCAAACCTGACTGGACTGGCATAAGCGCAGTGTCGCTATAGACTAATTCGTCATCACGACAGTCTACCTGCTCCCGGCAAAATACGTTTAATGAAAGGCTTGAATACGTGTTGGTTCGGCTACGCAATTTGTTCATCTTTTACTCTTGGCATCCAGTTCAAATGATGTCGAGCAATTACATGCTCCTCCCTGTTCATGGAAATGTATGTAGCCAGTTTGAAACTTTGTGGGCCTTTACTCCTAATACTGTCACTGAAAAACATGTAATGATGCTTTGAGAAATGCACTGATGATTTGCGAAATCGTTCAACAGGGAATGTCGCTGGAACCAACGTTTCGACAAGTGGACTTTTCTTCGTCAAGGCAATGGTGCTGCCCCGACGAAGACAAGTCAACTTGCCGAAACATTGCCCACAGTGGCATTCGCTGTGATTGAGTCAAGTACGACGTGGCGTGCTCTGGGTTCTATGTTTGCTCAGTATGTGCATATTTCAATTGTGAATTAAAGCTGCTTTTACAGATTGACACGTTCACACCACGTGCATGTCTTTTTTAGGGGCGTAGCTCCTCTTAGTCTAACCTTGTCCCATGTCAGGCATACCCGGCAGTATCTCCCGAACAGTATAATAGATGGCGCTGTCTCATAGAAGTACATACAAACTGCAGTTCAGGGATGATATTCTAGATGGCGCTGTACACAATCTGTGTCGTCATCACCATTTCTCGTCTCATTTCCTAGATGGCGTTGGTCCAATAGAATTGTTTGCTCATTGTTGATTTGGTTGCTCATTGTTGAGAATTGGGTGCTCATTGTTGATTTTGTGGTTCCTTTTGACTTAGGGTAGTGTATTTAGTACGCCGTGATTATTTGTGACAGTTTTCTAATACGTGGGTATCAGTGAACAGATCTAGCGATGGTCAAAAAGACCGTAAAATGTTCAGGGTGCGGGGTAGGTTGCAAGATGGAAGTTTGTGCGGACGAGAAGGCAGAAGAAGCTGACGCCAAATGCAGACAATGCGAATTCGAGGAGAAAATGGAGAACATGATGGCTGTCCAGAGTGGGCTCATGACGAGAATCTCGGAGCTGGAGAATGCGTTGGCGACAGAGCGAGAAAAGACGAAGGTCATGGGAAAGGCTCCGGTCAGCCGAGGAGGGCCTTTCGAAGGTCGTCAAAGGGAACAAAGAAGACGCAGGTGACGGTGGAAGGATTAGGGCGACGACCCTCCGTGCGGGAGAGGCGAAGGGAACAGCAGGCATGGCAAATGCAGGTGCAGTGGTCACAGGGCCCACCTTCCGAGAAGTAGTTTTGAGGGAGGGAAGGAACAAAGCCGCAGCCGTGACTCACGCTAGTCACCCAGACAGCAGCCAGATGCAGGATACAGAAGGAATGTCTGAACGGGTCATTATTGCCGGTGACTCAAATTTAGCCCGATGCGCAGAGGCAATCAAAGAAAGGGTGAAAGGAGATAAGAGAGTCTCGATATGGACATTCCCAGGACATACGCTGCGGACAGTCATGAGGCAAGCAAGTGAAAAACTCGCAGCTAAAGCTCACAGACGTAACCTCGTGGTAATTGCGGCAGGGCTAAATGACGTGTTGAATGAAGAATCGTCAGGACTAGCGACGACCTTGGTGAGAGGGGTCGATAACATGCGCACCGTGTCCCCCCAGGTGCAAATTGTAGTATGCACAATACCGGAAGTACCAGTGCGCAATATCAACTTGCAAAGAGCGGTTGTCGACGCAAACCAAGAGGTATGGCGAATTAGTCGAGAGAAGGGTCTCGAGGTAGTGGACATAAACAGGGAGGTGCACAGGTGGGGCGGTTTCCAAAGAGACAGAATTCACTTCGATAAGAGGCTTGGTCATGAGGTGGGCTGGCGGCTGGCAGGACGCGCAGTAGCTTTTTTGGGGGGCACGCGGGCCCTTCAGAGTCCGGGGTAGCTAGTAACAGGGAAAGCAACCAGGACTCTTTGACAGGTAGTATTGGGAAAAACCAGAAAAAAGGTAAAAGAAAAAGGGATAAGGCGCGTGTTCCAATTAGTTACATAAACATTCAGGGTGGCAAAAAAAAAGGCAAAATGGTGAGAGATTCAGGAGCAGTTAAACAAAGAACAGATAGGCGTTTATGCGGTTACAGAAACACACCTTAGAGACTTGGAAGAGCCACCACATATTGAAAATTATGTTTGGGAAGGGTGCAGCAGGATCATATCAGAAAGGAAAGGTGGGGGTGTAGGAATGCTAATTCACCGCGGCGCCAACTGGGTTAGAGTGAAACAGACGTGTTCAGAGCACCTCTGGATTTTGGGCACAGTAGGTGGAAAGAAAACGTGGCTAGGGGTTGCCTACTTGTGGACGGGAAATAACTGCAGAGAAAAGAATCAGGAGATAGTGGATTGCATGAGTGAGGATAGTAAGGAATTTGGTAATGGGGTCGAAATCATCCTTCTAGGAGACATGAATGCCCACATACACGACCTTGACGGATATTCAGACACCAATGGGAAGTTATTACTAGATCTCTGCGAGCAACATAGTCTGGAGATAATTAACACGGGGCCTAAATGTGACGGCCAGATCACGTGGGAAGTCGGAAACAAACAGTCAAGTATTGATTATTGTCTCATGTCTGAAGGAATTTATCACAAACTGAGAGAAATGAGAATAGACGAGGAAGGGATTAAAAGCTTGGGTAGTGATCATAAACGAATAAGATTACAAATGGGATATAAAACTGGAAATGAGAGCATAGAATCAAAGTCTGGCACCTCGTATTTAAATGACAAACAAATAATAAATATAGCCACAAGAGTCGAGGAAGAAGTAGGCAAAATACCAGGCAAGGACTGGGAGTACAGTGAGCTATTAGATCTAATGACGAAAGAGATAGGGAGAGAGAACAAAACTATTAGCTGGAAAGGAAAGAGGAAGCCAAAAAGTTGGTGGAAAAAGGAAATCCGGGAAGCGATCGAGAAGCGGCGTGAAGCATCACGGAATCATAGAAGGGCAAAAAAGGACAAGCGACCGCGGGACGAAGTCAACGAAATACGGGAAATATATCTAGAGAAAAAATCCATTGTACAGAAATTGGTCGAGGCAAAAATTAAAGGTGAAAGTGATTCACGAAAAAAAGGAGGCCGCACCTAGGATATATTTTGGAGTCACATAAAGGCGCTAGGTGGGAAGTCTGTCACAACGCAACAACATATTCTCGATGAAGGAGGAAATCAATTGGAAGGGTACGAAGCGCTAGGTTACATTCGAAAGGTAACAGCCGATTCGCTTAAAAAGAGCGTCCAGGGGATTTCCCCGGTGAGTAAAAGTGTGGCGGAGAGAGCAACCGAGGAAGAGCTAGTGCTGGAGAATTTCAATTGGAAAAAGGCTGAAGGAAAAATTCCAAAGCGCACTGCCGCAGGTTTAGATGGGATTCCCGTTAGCCTCATTAACGAACTAGGAAATAGCACTAAAGAAGCACTGCTGAAAGCTGTAGAAAAAATGCTTAAAGGACAGGCAAATACCGGATAGTTCGCGAAAAGTTAGAATGAACTTAATCTATAAAGGCAAGGGAGAAAAGGATAACATTCGCTCGTATAGACTTTTAACCATTACATCGGTACTGTACAGGTTGGCGATGCAAGCAGTAAAAATGAAAATAGAAAAGTGGGCAGAACACAACGATATTTTGGGACAACTCCAGAATGTATTTCGAGTCGACAGGCGGTTAGACGATAACCTGTTTGTTCTCACTCAGTGTATAGAAATATCTAAAATAGAAAATAGGCCCTTGTACATGGCTTTTCCAGACATCACTGGGGCGTACGACAACGCTAATCAGGAAATTTTGTGGGATATATTGAAAGGAATGGGCATAGGCGACGACTGTATACAGCTTTTGAGGGAGATATACCGAGAAAATACAGTTTGCATAGAATGGGAAGGAATGAGTAGCAAAGAGAACGTTGAGATTACCAAGGGGCTGAGACAGGGATGTCCTTTGTCCCCGCTGCTATTCATGCTGTACATGGTGAATATGGAAAAAGCGCTAGAAGGTAGCAACTTTGGTTTTAATCTGTCACACAAACAGGGCGGCGTGATGATTGAGCAGAAGCTTCCAGGATTATTTTATGCTGACGATATTGTCTTATTTGCTGACAGTCGAGAGGATATACAGCAGCTGGCGGATATATGCGGAAGGGAAGGGGAAGCTCTAGGACTAGGATTTAGTGCAACAAAATGTGGATTGATGGTATTCAATGGCCCTTGTGATCAGGCGGTGTCAATACAGGGCCAAGAAATACCGAGGGTGAGCGAATACAAGTACCTCGGAGTATGGATAAATGAGGGTGACAGGTACATGGAGGTACAGGAAAAAGCCTCAGCAGCAAAAGGAAAGAGGAATGCTGCAATAATGAAGCACAGAGCATTGTGGGGATACAATAGGTACGAGGTGCTTCGAGGTCTGTGGAAAGGTGTAATGGTTCCGGGGCTTACTTTTGGGAACACAGTGGTGTGCATGAGGGCAGAGGTGCAATCGGGAATGGATATAAATCAAAGGACTGTGGGACGCCTCGCGTTGGGTGCTCACGGGAAGACGACAAATGAGGCTGTAAAGGGCGATATGGGATGGGCAGGTTTTGAGGCGAGGGAGGCTCAGAGCAAAATAAGGTTCGAAGAAAGGCTAAGGAATATGAAGGAGAATAGATGGGCAGAGAAGGTGTTCCGTTACTTGTATAGGAAGAGCGTGGACACACAGTGGTGAAAAAGAACTAGGAGGCTCACTAGTAAATATACGGCTGGTAGTGTAAGCAGTATCTCAACAAAGAGCGTTAAGCGAAAAGTCAGAGAGGCGGAGAGGATTTCCTGGATGGCAGCTATGGAGAAAAAACCGGCTTTGAGTAACTACCGAAAGGGCAAAAATGAAATAAGGAGGGAGGCATTTTACGACAATTCAATGGGAAGCGCTTTACTGTTTGAAGCGAGATCGGGTTGCCTTAGAACGGGAAGTTATAAAGCGAGATTCAGTAAAGAAGAAGGACAATGCACGTGCTGCGGGGAAGATCAGGAAACGGCGGAGCATGTTCTGATTGAATGTGGAGACATCCACCCAGGTGTACGTTTGGGCACGAGCCTACATGACGCCTTGGGTTTTAGAGACAATGGAAAGCTGAACACACCTGCGATTGAAATAAGTAAGAGACGGTTAGAGTATTGGTGGCAGAAAACTAGAGAGAAAGGACAAAAATAAATAATGGGAAAAAATAAGGACATTCTGCCGTAAAGGGCACAGAACGGAGCTGAAAACTTAAGGTTTTTTTTTTCTTCTGGAGTAAAATAGTTTTAATTAAAGTAAAGACACTAGGCCAACGCTAAAAAAAAAAGAGTAAAGGTTTTTTTTTCGAGCCTGGTGGCACACTTGTCACCGCCCCGTTATAAAGGGGACGCTCATAGCATCCATCCATCCATCCATGTTCAATATGGCGCTTGTGTGAATCGACACTAGATGGCGCTGGAAGTGCCGCTGCTCTCCGATTCGCTGCTGCGCGGGCTGCGCGGGGAGCGAGCGCCTCTCTCATTCTCCTGGATCGTCGCCGTACGTGTCGGATCGTTGGTGGAGCATGAACGATGCGCAGCGGCGGGCGCTCGCTTGGCGGCAGCCAGGCGGATCCCGGGACGGTGCGCGCCAAGGACGCCGCTGCGAAACGGGAGCTTCTCCCAAGCACTTCATCATTCACCCGTGGATATGCTGTAATTTTTTTTAGTAGGAAACGTTTGATTAAAAAAAGGATATAAAATGTATTTGTGCTGATCGAGTTTTCTCTTAATCGGTCAGCTCTAGTTTGTCCACTTCGCAACACACGAACAAAATTTAAAAAATGGTAAACTAAGTTTAACGAATGGCTGCGTCGCCCGAGCGGACTAGCAAGATAGCACATTCCACTTGCATGCGAAGTGAAAAAGCAGCGCTTCCGCGGCAATCCTCCTGCTCTTTGTTTCGCGCCCTTCCCCTGTATTTGCTGAGCTCATCAGTGACGTCATGAAAGAAATGTTTCGTTTTTGAATTATTTCTAGTAGGATACCCGGCAGTCGGCAGTGGTGGAAGCGACGCTGCTGTAGCGTATCAGCATGCGAGAGCGTGTCCTATGGGAGGTATCGGGAGATTCCGGCCACTGATGACACATGCACGCTGTAGTTGCTGGTTTTCGCGATAGATGGCATTGGTTGTTGCAGGCCTATCTTGCACGTGAGCAACTGGGAAAATTCGAGCACATGGTCATTTTGTGCGCGCATTTGCGAGAGTGCGCCACGCTCTATAGTGCACAATGGGGAGAAAATGTTCTGTATCCCGCTTCAATACAGGGTACAAGACGTGCTAGGAAAAGTTATCGCTGTTTTGTGCGTTAAAATACGCTGATCTTCTGGACAAGTGGCGGCGGGCAATCCGAAGGAAGGATCGAATCCTTCAGTCGACCGATTTTGTCTGCGAAATGAATTTAGAGCCCGAACTCGCGTGCAAAAGATGGACATCGTACTACAAAGAACATGTCCTGATGAACGTGCTGCGACGGGCGATATTGTCGAAGGACGCTGTGCCGACAATGTTCCCTGACTGGCCGGCATACCTGTTAATGGTTGTTGTTTTAAAACCCATCGAGAAAATTTTGGGGAAATCGCGTAAGCCATGTCTTCTGTGATATGTCACGTCAACACTGGCGTAGCCGGGGACGGCGGGGGAGTTCAAGCAACACTCCCCCCGCCCTCCGCCGAAAATTTTCAATTTGGCAAGTGTATATACAAGGCGTCCCCACTAACATGGGGTACGTTTTTATCCCTTTGTAAGGCACTGCCTTGAAAATAACATTTTTTCTTAAAATCTGCAGAAAAACGTTTAGAATGACTCAAGAAAAGCTTTCACATTATTTTCAAGAAAGTCGTCAGAATAAATTCTGAAAAAAAAGTGGTACATATATGTACCACTGTTTTTATAGCAGGGCATGAAAAGCGGTACACATGTGTACCGCTGTCCTCAGGTCATATCAAATGGAAAAAAAGTTGAACAGGAGCATTATTTAGAAATTTAAGGGGTCTGTTCACTTTTAGGATTGTTTCAAGCATGGAATACGCAGTGGAACTTGGTGTTTGCTGCACAGATAGCTGCTGTGCAATTATTGCTAGCACAGGCGAAGGCGACAGGTATGCATCAGGCTACGCGACTCTGCAAATGCAGTTATTAGCTGCACCTCAAACGCACTGCGATTGACGCCGCTTTTGGAAATAAAGCCTGTGCTACAATAAAAATGAAAATACTGCATATGTGCAACTGTACCGGTGCGAGAGAGGGAGAGAGAGAAAACGCTTTATTTGCACCCGTTAGAGAGTATGCGTGATTGGGTTGAGACGCAGCTCCCCCTTTCACCATCTACACCCCCCCACACACAACATCGTCTGAAACCAGTTGGCTTACGTCGGCGGCATGGGCTGAACCAACCACTCGTTTGAAGTGCAGAGCACTTTAGGGGCCCGGGCTTTCGTATGCTGTCGTTTGGCGTAATGCAGGCAAAACCACGTATAACAGAGCCATCTAAAGCATAGTCATGTAGAGCAAGGCGGCAGGAAAGGGAAGTTAGGCTGAGGAGAGGTGATGTGAGGATGAGGAGGAGAGAAAGAAGGAAGAGATGGGGAGGAGGAAGGGACTATGCTGTCATCGTATGCTGTCATTTGATGTCCCTGCTCGGCAGGGGCGTAGCCAGGGGGGGGGGGGCTTATGGGGCTTCAGCCCCCCCCACCCCCCCGAAATTTTTCGTGCTCTCTTTCACCACCGACCAGGGCCGTCGCCCGGGGGGGTGAGATTTATTGGGCTTCAGCCTCCCCGCCACCCCTTGAATTTTTTTTCTTTTTTTCGTTCTATTATACACCGCCGTCCGAAATAACCACCTTCACCGAAAACCACCCAGGATGTCGCCTAAAATGTATTTTTTTTTCGAGCACGACAGTACCATGGACAGTTAAAAGGTTCTGGATGGTGGCTTTTCTGCAAGATTTTTTTTCAACCATGCAATTTGTGAAACAGGGTATCACTCTTTTTCTTTTTTGAACAATAAAAAGAAAATTGACTCTGGTCCGATTATTCCTATTTTTACCCTACTTTCACGCAGCCGGCGCCTGCCATTGTGTTCTTCCTAACCTAGAAGCTCTACAAGACGACGCAGGTTTAAGTACATTAATTTTTTAATGACTAACGTCCCCGGATCTAACATTTACTCTCCATGCAGTTACTTCTACAAGGCAACTTTTAGTCTTCACAGATCACCTCCCCAGACGAATAGTCGTTCCGTTCACAGACTCCATGCGAACGATCTTTTTAAACCCAGTTCGTATGAGCAGTTAATCCCCAGGAATTATTTTTCACATTTATTTAGCGCAAGGCGCGATTACTTTTTTTCACGTATTGTTTTCCCTGGTTACAAAAAATCGCGCGGAAACGAATGTGACAAAAAAATATTTAGCATTCCGTGCCTCACTGCTTTCGCTGTTAATGCGACAACTAAATACAAAAGTGACACAAAATGAAATGTTTTATTTTTCTATGTGCATATAAAACTTCTTCTTTTCAGTAGACTCGCTGTCAAACGTACGCGTGCAAAGATAAGAAAAGAAAAGAAAAACGTCCTTAAGAAAAACAACCCTGGTGGCGGCGTCTCTCATAATCATATGGTGGTTTTGGGACGTTAAACCCCAGATATTATTATTAATTAACCCTGGTGGCATGTCAAACCTATTGCTGAAAGGACGCCACCCTCTGACTACCCTCGGGTCACTTCGCTGCCCCCCCCCCCCTCCGCGCAAAACGTTACACGTGGCACCAGTTACGGGCTCGTTACCCAAACTCCCGCTCCAGCGATTCTGCCGAACCAGACTGTAAAGCAAAGTGCGGAAATGGTTAACGCGCCGAAGGAATGCCAGCGCGCAAACAATTATCAAAGGTGCCGACCGGGCGCCCGTAACCCCGCGACGTGTGCCCGCTCCTCGCCGTTCACGCATTCGAGCATCAAGGGCCTACCCGCCATCTGAGCGGCCTGATGCAGGCCACACATGACGAATGCCTCCGGCGACCGCGCGGTGCCGAAAAAGCAGGCCGCATTGTCTTGTACCTCCTTGGGTGGCAACCGCGAACCGATGCGACACCTCGCCACCGCCGCGCCGGGGCCTGGAAGCGGCCCATTCATGCACAGCCGGAAGGCATTGCTGGGCAATCAGGGAGGTCATTACGACGGCGTTTCCAACCCTTCCAGCCGCCGCCCGCGTGGGAGTGGGCTCCTTTGTCCTGGGTGCGACAAGAAACCAGATAGGCTCCCTCATCTCCGGAGTACTTTGCGGGGCGACGTGCAGGCACTTCGAAGCCTGCGGTCAGGGCCCATCCGGTCGCATCTGCTTTGACCAAAAGCCGCCCAAGTCGCGCCGCGCGCCGGAAAGAACGCAGCATCCCGACCGGCGTGGCCTCCCAAGCTATCCGCTCAAAGTAAACAAGCAAACAACAACAATCGTGCGCCCAGTTCTGGCGGCGGTCCTACAGACTGCTACCCAATTTAAGGCCGTGCCGGTCCGATTGTTAGGGAGTGGCGCCAGCCGACGTGGTCGAGCACCCACTCGTGGTCCCAACGGCTACGCTACCCGAGTCGCAACAGCACCGACGCGAAGAGATTTGGCGCTTCATTTGTGCGGTCATGTCGCAGAAAAGAATATCGTCATTTTTTTCACCTGCGCCAAAGCGTCCAAGCCATGACACCGAAGCCAGCAAAGGTAAGCACATTATATTTTTGTACTATAACCCCTATTCCTTAGAGCACGTGAGCCTCTTCGATTTTCACGCATGAGCGCTTATGGAAGGTGTTGGAAGATGGCTGGGCGTTGAGGAAGTGGTTAAACTTCAGCCGCGCTGCTGAATCGTGTGACGGACAGACAGAATGACAGCCCAAAAGTGTTTAAGTTCCCCAAGGAAGAGTGTCGTCTTCAAAACTCGAAGCAAACGAAAACAAAGGGGCTAGAAGGTGTGTGCCTTATCGCGCATCATGGCCCTGGGCAATTTCTCTCTCTTTTTTTCTGTGAACGTGCGACTTGCTTTCAGTGTGATCGAGAGCGCGCGCGCGGGTACATGGAGGCCTTCCGCGGCGGGTAACTGTGCAGCCTACGCATCAGCCACCGACCTCCGAGTGTATTACGGATTCATGGCGCAGTTATTTCGGTTTATGGCATCAGTTGTCGACAGAATAGGGGACAAATTCTAGCTGACTGAGAATTAATCGTAAGTTACAGGCCGCGAGCTGGGTTTCCAGCGGGCCTGGGAAGGAAACGGAGGAGCTATAACGTCTCGCTCGCGTGTTCTGACCATGCTGAAAAGTTGTTGCAGGGCCCTTTTAAGCACACGCAGAAAGAACATGAGGTTAGGAATGCGTTTCAATTTTTTCCCCAGCATGGGTAAGATAAATAGCGAAATAAGAGAACTTACCTTGAACGCCTCATTGCATATCTCATATAAGTGACCATCGTTAAAATTAAGGGAAATTATTTGTGGAAGGAGCGTCTTTTCGAGCTCGCTTTTCCCACACGCGATAACCCAGTAGAATCAGCTACGGCAGCAAATTGCGGATTATCTTACCGAAGCATTTTTCAGAACATTACTGGCGAATGTGTTGTGGCGTGAATTTATTTTCTTTCTATTTCTGTTGTGTTAATTTTCTTTGCCCAGTTGTCTATTTCTACGCGCACGTGTAACCCTGTGTATTTCCCTCCTGCAATAATGCCTTCGGGCGCTGCAGGTATTAGAAACTTAGATGGCAAAAAATATTGTTCAACTGGTACTGAGCTTCACTGATGCGGTCATCCCAGAAAATACTCGTGCAAGTTCACTGTAATTCACCAACGCTACCATTTCTTGCGTAGGACATCGGAAGAGCCCTGAACTTGATGCTGGAAAAGAAGACGTCTCGCAAGTCGGGCTCGTTCCAGGGGATGATGAATCCACTCTGGGTAATTTACTCACTCCTCTCTCAATTGCGCACTTCATTGTGATGAGGCGAAGGTGCCTGTTGAGCTAGCCTGCTTGTGCAGCACGACTGCTTGCTGTAATTATGAAAAACTTAAGACCAGGCTAACTGAGAACCTTCATGTGTTATCAGGTTTCTCCGTCTTGTGGTAGAGGTGAAGAAGAAGTGCGATAAAAACTTTGAGGACGCTATAGATTTGCCTTCAAGAGTAGAACGCGATAGCGTAATCGCTGCCCCTTCGCATCGTCTTCTCAATTGTAGTTCTCGTTCGGTGCCTCAACCGTGCTGCAAGGAAACGAACACCTGTGTGCGTAACGTTAGCCGTTTTAAACTATCGTAGAATTTTTACTGCAAAGTGCAGCTGTGTAGTGCCGACCAAGCCGTAATTCTTCCTTCAGCGAAAGGCGCAGTACGCGTCCGTATAAGGCAACACGCGAAGCTACGCAGCTGCTCAGGCTGTTGATGCTTTTGCAGCTGATTACGATTTAGGATGTCTGTGCGGTTTGCATTCGGTGGGCCTTTAAAACCACCAATCTTGCAGAATTCACATGTTTTGACACTTGGCGCGATTGTACGCTTCTGCCACGCAATATTGCATGCGTTGAGGAGGCTCCTCCCCCCACATGACATTCATATAGTTTTTTTTTTTCCGAAGCAGTTTCAAGCTGTGATGTGTCTCTGTGGTAGAACGCCTGCTTGCCCTGCAGAAGGCCTGGGTTAAATTTTCACTCATACCAAACATTATTATTTAGTTCATTTGCATATTTCTCAAGTTTTCACTCACGGGCAACTCTGATTTTTCGCTCACAACCGCTGACGCCAACATCATAATTTCCGCGAAACGAGCTCTTCAACTCTAGCGCATTAAAATAGCTGTGACATTACAATGAGCGCAGGCTGATCAAAGTCGGTAATGTTACCTTTCAAGATTCGTTAAACATGCCCCCCCGCGCCACCGGCGGAAAGACTGACGCTAATAGTGTTGCCGGCATACATGCGTTTAAAAAAAATCTTGAAAAAAACAAACACGGTTGCTTTTCACCAGTTGGTTCAAAAAGAACTGTTCATTAAGATCAAACCACGGACTAGCACGTTATGCTGCGAGTACTCAAGAAGCACCTCGCTTATGGAGGAAAAACATGGACTACTCACTACTACACTACCGCCAGTCTGTCATACATGTTGTTACGAGAGATAAAACGAAAAAAAAGAATCCTGGTGTATTGCCCATCCGTTGATGACACACTTTTGCCACAGAACTTGAAACCGCCTTGTTTCAAGGGGAATAGCTGCATAGTGGAGCCCAATCTTATTTTTCATGCTACTTCCGTTTTACACAGGCACTGCTACTTCTGCGACTGAAGACAAAGCCCTGGCATCAGTGACATCAGAGCCAGAGACATCAGAGTCGGAGGCGCATGTATCTTCTGTGTCAAATGTCTCCTCTGGTGAGAACTGCCGCCTATTCTTTCCTTACTGGTTTAGATAGTGTATATAATTTGAGAATGGCGCCGTCATTGGACGTATTAAATAGTGACGCTTTAAATATTTATCTTTTTCAGACCCTCAAAATGTTTGCAAAACCAAGTTTGATATCGGACTCTACACAGATGACTCAAAAGTGGATGATCAGACAAAACATCAACTGCTAACTTCTCCTTGGCTTCCTCCGCCAGGCTACATGTTTAAGTCTATGAACGATTCGAAGCCGAAACGAAGGTTTCAGGTGGCTTGGTTGGACAGGTACCGATGGCTTAGCTAGTCAGCGCTTCAAGAGGGTGCGTTTTGCCGAGTGTGTGTCCTTTTTAGCAGAAGTGAGGTTGGCAAGGGCCAACATGCGCGCACTGGGGCCTTCGTATCCAAGCCATTTCAAAAGTGGAAGCACGCCCTCGAAGTCTTCTGTGCACATGAAGCCACTAAATATCACACTGACGCTCAGCTGGTAGCCGATAATTTTCTTCAAACCTTCTCAGGATGTGTGCCCAGTGTTGTTGATCAACTGGACCACGGCAGGCAAATTGAAGTAAGAGAGAACCGAAGGAAGTTACAGCCTATTGTTGAGACAGTTCTCTTTTGCGGGCGGCAAGGTCTGGCTCTCCGTGGTCATAGAGACAGTGGTCCCATGGATTCGAGCACAGCCTCCTCTACAAATACAGGCAACTTCAGAGCGCTGCTTCGCATGCGAGCGCATTGTGGCGACACAGATCTAAAAAAGCATTTGGAAAGTTGCCCAAATAATGCCTCGTATTTAAGTCCAGACGTACAAAACCAGATTATAGAAATATCTGCTGCAATCATCAAGGAAAGCCTAGTCGCAAAAGTTAACGCTGCAGGCTGCTTCTCCGTACTTGCCCAATGGACCACAAACAATCCCCAGTACATCCTATGGATGTTCAGTGCCGGATGTTCGTGAGTCCAGTGGACATCCGTACACATCCCAATGACGTACGGCGGATATCTGACGAACCGTCCCGCGCAAACAAAAAGGCGTTAAACTGGACGTCCTGGACACGTCTCTCACGGATATTCAGACGTCCGCCGGACTCAATAATTTGGACATGAACGTCCACGGGACACTTGCCGGATTTTAATGCCGACATCCGTGATAAATCCGGAATTTTTGAAGCCTTAATTAACCCTTGTATGCCCAGTGTCCTACATATAGGACGCTTCTTTGATGCACTCTAACATCGCTATTTCTTTAGCTGATGACTAGCGCCGCCTACCGCACATCAAGCAGGCCTCATTGAGGCCTCCCTGTCAGACCGTTCATTCCAAACCCGCGACGTTGTTTTAAATGTCAAAGGTTTGGACACGCGTCTCAGAGCTGCCGAGGGCAGCTTACCTGTGCAATGTGCGGCAAAACTGGTCATTCTGCGGACGAGTGCAGTGATGATGTATATTGTGCGAACTGTGATGGTCCTCACCCAGCGTATTCCAGAGCTTGCCCAGCCTAGAAGAAAGAAACTGAAATAATAACCATCAAAGTAAAGGAAAACATAACCTTCCGTGAGGCGCGCCAACGTACTTCGTTGACATTTTCAAACAGACCATCTTTCGCCGAAGTGGTGCAACAGGGGGCAGCACCACAACGGCCTTTTGCGGTTGCCCGGACCACGCGCAGCGTGCCGAGACTAGCGCCCCCTGCCCCCACGGTGGGTTCAGCCAATGCTGTCCTGCCTCCCCCCAAATCGGCCGTACCAGAGGCCTCTGCAACGTCGGGCAACAGCCAGGGCCGTGTAGAGACCAAGAATGTCCCTTCGACATCGGGCATGGTGGGGTCGAAGGCCCCGCCTCAAGAGACGAGGCCTAGACGACGTACCGGTCGCTCGTTAGAGCGTGTGTCCAACGCTTCAACTGAAGCTATGGACACTACACCTAGTCAAACGGCGCAGGCAGGGCCTAAGGAGCGGCGAGCCTCCCTCGGCCGCTCCAAGAAAGAGAAAACTCCAATTACAGGGCCTGAAAAGGCTCTGTAAATTGAGCCTACCGCCTTTCTGACACACACAGCACAGGTTAGTTTCAGGATGGATACGATAATTCAATGGAACGTCAGAGGCCTATTGCACAACCTCGATGACGTCCAAGAACTTCTAAGAAAGTTTCAAGCGAAAGTGCTGTGTGTGCAAGAAACGCACTTAAGTTCAAAACACACAAACTTCCTCCGACAACACATTATTTATCGTAAAGATCGCGTGGATACTGCTACATCATCTGGTGGTGTAGCCATCATAGTCGATAAGAGTATAGCAGCCCAGCATTTGCCACTCCAAACGGCCCTTGAAGCTGTGGCCGTTCGAGCCGTACTTTTAAATAAACTCGTTACGATATGCTCCTTATATATCGCGCCACATTATCAGCTCCACAAACACGATTTAGAATCATTAATAGATGAGCTTCCAGAGCCCTTTTTGATTCTTGGTGATTTTAATGCACACAATGTCCTGTGGGGCGATTCTCGCTGTGACACACGAGGACGTCTTATTGAGCACCTCCTTTTTACGTCTAGGTTATGTCTCTTGAACACGAAAGAGCCCACATATTTTAGCCTCGCAAACAAATCATACTGCGCGTTAGATCTAAGCATTTCATCACCGTCGCTTTTAACCCATTTTAAATGAATGTTCTTAAAAACCCATATGGAAGTGACCATTTTCCGATAATTCTGAGTACACAATCTCAAAGTAACCCTCCTCCGCAGGCCCTTCGGTGGAAGGTTGACTCAGCTGATTGGGAACAGTACCGGTGTCTTTCTCAAGTGACGTGGGCTTACATGTCCACCCTAAGCATTGATGATGCTGTAAAATATTTTACAGCTTTCCTACTTGATGCCGCTTCTAAATGTATTCCCCAAGCGAGCGGCATGGATTCCAAGCGACGGGTTCCCTGGTGGAACGATGCATGCAGGAGTGCGCGGAGGAAGCAGAACAAAGCATGGGCGTTGCTTCGCGATTCTCCGACACCAGAAAACTTGGAAAACTTCAAGCACATCAAATCACAGGCAAGGAGAACGCGCCGACAAGCTAGACGAGAGAGTTGGACAAAGTTTATATCAAGTGTCAACTCGTACACAGAGGAGGCAAAAGTATGGAATAGAGTAAAGAAGGTGAACGGTCGACAAACGTACTCACTACCATTAGTAGATACCCAGGGTGAAAGCTTGGAAGATCAAGCTAACTCCTTGGGCGCACATTTTGAACACATTTCTAGCTCTTCACATTACTCCGAAACCTTCCAAAGATACAAATCACGTATAGAAAAACAGAAGTTAGAACGCAAATGTTCAAAAAATGAGGCATACAACCAACCTTTCTGCTTAGCAGAACTGCAGGCGGCATTAAACTGCTGCAATAAATCGGCCCCAGGTTCGGATCGCATTATATACCAGATGCTGAAACACCTATCACATGAAACACAAAATACCCTCCTTTCGCTTTACAACGCCATATGGTCCTCCGGTGAGATCCCATCTGCTTGGAAGGAAGCCATTATAATTCCTTTTTTAAAACAGGGAAAGGATCCATCGTGTGTTTCAAGTTACAGGCCGATAGCATTAACAAGTTGCCTTTGTAAAGTATTTGAAAAAATGATTAACTGCCGCCTAATACACTTCCTTGAATCAAACAAACTGCTTGACCCCTATCAGTGCGGGTTTCGAGAAAGTCGTTCCACAACTGATCATTTAATACGCATTGAGGCACAAATTCGCGAAGCATTTGTCCATAAGCAATTCTTTCTCTCAGTATTCCTTGACATGGAAAAAGCATACGATACAACGTGGCGGTTTGGGATACTGAGAGACCTCTCACACCTGGGTATACGAGGCAGGATGTTGTCTATAATCGAAAGTTATTTGTCTGTCCTATCGCACATTTCGTGTCCGAGTGGGAAATGTCTTATCCAGACCATTTGTTCAGGAAACTGGAGTGCCACAGGGTGGTGTCCTCAGCTGCACTCTTTTTATTATAAAAATGAATTCTTTGCGTCTGTGCATTCCACGCAGCATATTTTATTGTGTATATGTCGATGACATTCAAATGGGTTTTAAGTCGTGCAACCTTGCAATGTGTGAGCGGCAGGTGCAGCTTGGTTTAAACAAGGTGGCCAAATGGGCAGAAGAGAATGGGTTCAGCCTCAATCCACAAAAAAGCACCTGCGTTCTATTTACCAGAAACAGATGCCTGCACCCCGATTCCGACATTGACCTGCATGGTCAGCGGCTACCCGTCGAAGTGGAACACAAATTCCTAGGTTTAATCTTGGATGCGAAGCTAACTTTTGTGCCATACATCAAATATCTTAAAAAGAAGTGCATGAAAACAATGAACATTCTAAAAGTGCTGTCACACACGTCATGGGGCAGTGACAAAAAGTGTCTCATTAACTTATACAAAAGCCTTATACGCACACGCCTAGACTATGGGGCCATAGTGTACCAGTCTGCCACGCCAAGCGCTCTGAAGATACTGGACCCCGTCCATCATCTAGGTATCCGTCTTTCTACAGGTGCCTTCAGAACAAGCCCTGTGGAAAGTCTTTACGTGGAATCAGACGAGTGGTCGCTTCACTTACAGAGATCATACTCCTCTTTCGTGTACATCCCGCATATTGTACCATAAATGACATATCCAGCTCTCAACTGTTTGAAAACCGTCCTACCGTGCGAGAGCCCTACTCACTGCGTGTGAGAGGTTTGGCAAGGGAATTTTCAGTCCCGCTCGTAGAAAACAGCCTGATGGCTCCAGCTATACAGCTCCCACCGTGGCAGTGGCAGCTTATAGACTGTGACCTGTCCTTCGTAGAAGTCACGAAGCACGCCCCTGTTGCACATATTCGTATGCACTTTTTAGAATTACAGCACAAGTATTCTTGCTCCGAATTCTATACTGATGCGTCGAAGTCTCATTCTGGCGTCTCTTACGCAGCGGTTGGTCCATCCTTTTCGGATACCGGCTTGCTACATCCTCAAACAAGCATATTTACGGCAGAGGCTCACGCAATATTGTCAGCCGCTAAGCGTATTGAGGAATCAAAACTACCTAAAGCTGTTATATGCACAGATTCTTTAAGCGTTGTGAAGGCTTTAAAAACCTCTAGAATTCACAAAAATCCTCTGCTTGTTAAGCTGTACTCTGTCTTGTGTGGAATTTATGCATCCAAGCAGCACGTCGTGGTATGTTGGGTGCCAGGCCACCGTGATATAGAGGGCAACGTACTGGCTGACCGGCTTGCCTCATCTGTTCACACAGACGCCGCCAACACTTCCGTGCCAGTTCCAGCATCGGACCTCAAGCCCTTTTTAAGGAGAACACTCAGAGCTTACTGGCAGCGCTCGTGGGATCCACAAACTCAAAATAAGTTACACCTTGTCAAGCCGCAGCTTGGTAATTGGCCACCGGTATCAAGGTCACGTCGTACAGAAGTCACTCTCTCCAGACTTAGAATAGGTCACACATACAGCACACACGCATACCTTCTGTCGGGTGGTGATCCACCTATGTACGCGAAATGTGGTGAACCACTTACCTTGCTTCACGTTATGATACAATGCAACGAATTAGATGCTATAAGGAAAAAACACTTCCCATTAGCCTACCGAGAGCATGTTCCATTACATCCTTTGATGTTCTTAGGCAGGGAACCGCTTTTTAAATACGAGTCGTTGTTCGCATTTTTAAAGGAAGTACATACTTTTCATATCATATTCCCAGGCAATCCGTAGCACGACCTCTCAACAGAGGCTGCTGCTGCGGTAGCTACATCAGAGAAAGCACCTGCCTCGCTGCCCTTGGACACAAGGGCGTTGACGAGGCACCCGTGCTAATGCCAGGCCCCCATATATTTTTTCTACCGCGACCGCTTGAAATTCATTCTAACGGACACACATTTCACGTCGCTGTCATGCTTTTAATACTTCTATGTTTTACCCGCCTTTAGCGCGCGGAATTTTAGGCCCATATACAGCCACTCACCATAACCATCGTTCATATTTATTATCATGTCCTGGCGCTCTTTGGCCATCAAATGGCCCTTGCGCCAATAAACAACATATATCATCAACAGGCTCTTGCAGGTTATTTTACAAGAGGGCTGAATACTGGTCTCACAAAAGTGCGGCTTTGCAGTGACATCAAGATATTGCTACGTGATGCAATGCAGATGACAAATGAAAGATAAAAAAAAAAACGCTTGCACTCTACACTGTGTATGAACCATGCACTGGCATCTTCAATGCTAACAGTGGGTCAACAAATAGATACACATATAGGACAAACAGAAATTTAGGCAAAAAATATCTTGTATTTAATGTTGTGGTTTCCTCGCACATATTTTGTACAGAGGCACAATAAAAAGAAGCAATGCATGGCTTGCAGTGACATCACCGTAATTGCCATGTCACGTTAATGTTATCAGTACACCGCATCAGGTTCTTTCTTATGCATGCACAGAGCCCAGAACAATCCAGTGGCATTGTGATCACATCGAAGTCGGTTAACTGTGACCTAATTATGCTACCGAGATGTTATCAAAGCGATCATGTTGGAATACAGCATGTTAAGAACCTGATTCCATGAAACCACATGCAAGCTATCAATAGGAACGTGAAAAATACCATAAGGTAGCTACCTTCAGTCTACAGAACATGCCTTGGTGTTGCACAGTCCACAGAAGATTCCCAATGTTGCACAAGGTTCAGTCGCACAGGCACACACAACCAAACAGGAACTTTTCTCAGATGCACCTACAGTCCCTTAATCATGGCTCCAATCATATGCAACCCAATGGTAATGACAATGGCCTCCACTTCTTCTGCAGAAACATAAAGGTGCACAGTGATTATAAACGTGTGAGGTACGGGAAAACAAAACAGTGCAAGCTTGCTTTGTGGATAATGATCAAGACATCGCACAATATAGCCTATTTGAATGACCACCTCAAGGGACGAGTCGTGATCTAGACCGCTAATTATAACAGTCAAAGGACACTTCTGCAGTAAAATCGGATTCACGCATGAAGGTTGGGCGAGTTGGTAAGGATCCATTACGAGGGTATTAACAGCGCACAGACGTTAAAAGGTCGGGTAGGCACCAACAAATCAGCGCTCGTTGCCTCTACTTATCCTATCGTTATCTGTGCCTTGTTACTACCTTGTTAATGCAGCACACTGGTATGCCTATTCTTCCTTACTCATTTTATACGCCTACTTTTGTTCTACTGGTTTATGACAACGCTGTAGCGTGGAAGTGAGACCCATGTCTATGGAAGGAACATCTCGGCGACTGCATGCGTTTGCACTTACTATGGGAGTTCGCTTTCGCGCTCTTCATCACTGTCACTACTGTACGCACAAACGTGAGCAGATCTCAAGCGACATCTGTACATTGTTCCCAGTCATCGGTGTCTACGGGTGCTAGGTATTCGCGGCAGTCCTCACGTATTCAGAGCTCACGTATGAGATTTAAGCTTTCTGAGCTGTTCCGACCGCTTGACCATGATGCTTCGGTACGTTTAGCAAGGAACCCTCGGAACAAAGACGGTTGTGTTTACAACAATTCGCAAAAACTTCAATCAATTTCTTAGTCTCCTTGATTGTCTTCTCGCAAGCACGCCTGTCAGGTGGTCGCGACGTGCGGAGGAAGCCATAACAAAAGTTTCACTTGCAGTACGCGAGTTGTGACGGTAGGCCTAACCGCAGTTTTGTTAACGGCGTCAGCACTCCCCGCGCAAAAAATGGCCCTCTAACCACATGCACAGAATAAAAATTCGCTCACCGTGTTTCCAATGCGCACAGTTGATGTGGTGCGACACTTGTAGCGTCTCGAAAGGCGCGCGAAAAAGCCCAGCTGCAACGTTGTTCCGTCGATTCGACGATTGTTCCATCGGTTCTCACTGTTGATGGCCATGACGATTGGAGGTGAACGGGCAACGCGAAATCGAAACGCCACAATAACGTACGGCGACAAGACCGACCAAAACACCGGTTCAGCGAGTACAGGTTTTCTTTAGCCGTTTTGTTCCGGTTTTCGAAAAACAATTAAAAATAGGTGGTTAGAAGATTTTATGTTTTCTTGAGCACTACGCCTGGAGGTGATTTTGCAGTATGACTTGCAGTGGCAGTCACTTTCAATGTAAAATCAAACGACTTTTGCTAATGTTTTACATATTACTGAAATCATCGTGATCATAGCATTTAGCTCCACGTGCGTGCTTAATGTGCCGACAAAAGCATAAACCAATTCTTGTCCGTGGGAGGACATCCGCGGGACGCTCGCTGCTGGCAAATCCGCAATTAAACATCCACTGGACTTCCATCGTATTTTAGAGTGTGGACGTTTCTTCACATCCGAAAATGTACGTCCTCCGTTTGTACGACGGATGTTATTTCCCAGACGTGGACGTTCGGCTCTAAATCGGACATCCAGTGGATAAGTGTGGTCCATTGGGTGCTGATGAAACGACAGATATTGGTGGTATCGAGCAGCTTACTGTTTGTGCAATGTACCTTAATAAGGATGCGAACGAAATCGAAGAAGTGTTCTTAGGCTTTGTGCCCATTCACGACCAAAGAGGCCGTGCCCTCGCCGACACCATCATAAGGTTATAGACATGGGAATTAACATGCAGCATCTCCGTGGTCAAGGCTACGATGGTGCAAGCTCGATGGCCGCCAAAACGAATGGTGTTCAAGCTGCTGTTCGTGAGAAATATCCAGCCGCTCTCTACACTCACTGCGTCAGTCACTCCCATAATCTAGTTCTGTGTGCGGCATGCTCCATCACAGACATTCGAAACTGTTTTGGGACTCTAAAGGCGACGTCAGTCTTTTTTCGTAAATATTCTAGCCGCTCACACGTTTTGCGAAAAATGATAAGTTCGAGCTGTCCTGAGTCTACAAGGCAGCGCCTTTTGGGACTATGCGAAACGCGCTGGGTCGAGAAGCACGATGCAGTGCTTTCATTTGTGAGCCTCTTTGAGCCGTTGATCGCAGCACTAGAGGAGATCAAGTTTAACGGAAATAGCGAAAGTCCAGTGCAGGCAAACAGTCTAATGTTGGCACTCTTGTCACCAGCGTTCCTTGTAAGCCTGCATGTGGCGGAGCACGTGTTAGCACTTACTTTGCCACTGTCCAAGAAGCTGCAGACGAGGAGTATCGACATCAGCGCTGGCATTGACGACATAGAAGCGGTACAGCAGTCAATTGAAAATGACCGCAAGAACGCGAATGCTTGTTTCTCACAAATATTTGCACAAGTGCAGGCATTGGCAGAAAAACTGAATGTGGAGATCACCAGCCGTCGAGCCGGTGTCCGGAAGCAAAAACTTGGGAGCAATGCATTCAAAAGCACGGAAGAATATTTTCGCAGAACCCTGTTCATTCCGTTCATGGACCATGTACTAGCCCAGTTAAACCAACGGTTCGAAAAGCACAGGGCGCTTCTAAAGGACTTTTCAGTAATTGTACCATCCGTAATACCACCAATGCGAGATGATCGGGAGAAAGGAGCACAAAATCTCCTGACAGTTTTTGCGCATGACGTCGAAACCAGGGCTGCTTTGGGAGAACTGCGACTATGGTGGACAAAGTGGGCGAACAAAGCAGTAAACCAGCGCCCCAGTACAGGAACCGATGCCCTCTCTCATTGCGACAGCAGGTTCTATCCGAATGTGTACAAGCTACTCCAGATTCTAGTCACCCTTCCAGTGACCACTGCCAACGCGGAGAGAACGTTTTCAAGCATGAGGTTACTTAAGAACTACTTACGCTCCACGATGTCTGAGGAACGCATGGGTGGCCTGGCACTTCTGTACGCCCACAGAAATGTCGACATCAGCGTGTCGGAAGTCATTGACCGGTTCGCTAAGCTTCCTCGCCGGGTAAACTTTGTCCTTTGATACCGAGTAGGACAAAAATCAGCGCAAACGAAAGGAAAACACACTGCTGTTCCAGTGTTCAGGTCAATGAGCCCGTAATTCTGGAGCAATATTATTGTTCCCATCTTTTAAAGCCGTAAGGATTTTGTACCTTTTAGCAGTGTTATAAACATACGAATACGGGCATCAGGTGGACATTAAAAGCCAATAGGCAGCTTCACGTTGTTCACTGAGAGGTTCGCATATGCGGCGTTACCAAACAAATTTAGCTACTGGGAAGTTGTACTAGCGGCATTGTTTGTTACTTTCATTTGTCGTTTTTGTTCTTCAATGCTTTCTGAACTACAAGCGACAACCCTCCTTTTATATTGAGTGCACAATAGTGGTTCGCACTTTTAAAACAGTTTTGAAATAGTTTCTTTCGTTATTTCTGCGCTCTTCCTTCATAGTTCTGTCCACATGGTGCGTCTAAGACAGCAGCTTGGCCAAGGACATATCAGTTTCAGTGATTGTGCAGCATATTCTTTTGCATTATTTTAGGCATTATGTATAGTGAGCATTGCTTAGTTCCGCATTTTGATTGCATATTTAAATGTACATTTGTGATGTTTTCTGCAAGCATACTGCGCACTGTTTCCAGTGACTTATGTTTTGCCCGTATTCGAGGTGTACTTCCCTATTCTTGTTTTTCCCTGGCCGCATCATTTGTGCAAAAAGATGAACATTTCGCGTAAACAATCTGCAATATAATATTGGATCTCGTCCTGGTTATTTTGTGGACTTCATTTTTTTGTTATCAGGCGCTTCTTCAGTTAAAAACTGAGGCAGTTCCAAAGTTTACGTAATATTTGCCATACCTCTTACACACAAAAAATTTAAAAAATTGAAAAGATTGAACACAGGTATTCCTGGAAAGATTTTGCGGGCATGCCAACATAATATCTTTACGAAAAATACATTTCTTGCTTCTTCTTTATAGTGCGCAGCATTCAAGAAGTGATTTGCAGCATATAATACAAATTGTCTCTGGTAATACATGCTATTCATATACTTAGTCGTTCGAAACATTCGATGAGGAGGTCGCGCTACAACGTGAGACCCCCCCCCCCCCCCCGAACAAAATTCCTGGATACGCCACTGCTGCTCGGCATCACGCACGGAAAACATGGCATAGCCATATACGGCAAAGGGCCGGGAAAGGAAAAAATGAGGAGGAGTGATATGAGGGCGAGGAGGATGTACAGGAGTAAGGGAGAGGGTGAAACATAGCATAGCCATGTATGGCATTAGGTAGGCAAAGCCACATATAGCAGAGCCATGTATAGGAAGCAGGTGGAAAAGTAAGTGCTAACACGTCACCGTGTAACAACCCGTGACGTTCTAACCATCACTGCTGCGTCCGAACGATGGCGAACGATGCAATTCTCCCTGCGCACGTTGCGCAAATTACAGCAGATATAAAAACCAGTAAATCGGTTAAACTTTGGCATATTAACGCTAGATCAATCAGATCAAAAAGTGATGACATAATGACATTTATCTATTCTTGTAACACGGCGTTTAATGTTGTTATGTTTACCGAAACATGGTACGATGATGACACTGAGCATCTTGTGATGCCCGGGTACAACCACTTCTTTTTAAATCGCAAAGAAAGTAGAGGAGGTGGTGTGGCCTTGCAAACTAATTTTTCTGGATTTCAGTTGGTTCGTGACTACACTGTTGCCACCGAAAACTGCGAAATTTTGTGCGTTAGGAAAGACTCCCAAATGTTTGGGGTTATTTATCGACCACCGCATGGTAGCATACGCGAGTTTCTTGGTTTTTTCGACAAACTGCTCGCGTTTGCGAGCAACAATGCATATAGCCTAACGATAGGTGGTGATTTGAATATTGATGTATTGAAAGATTCAGCGCCTGCTGTTGACTTGCTGCTCACACTGCAATGTAATGGGTTCTGCAATGAAATCACTGCGCCAACCCGTGTTACCACTACATCCACATCATTGCTTGACCTGTTCATCACAAACACAGTTGCTGAAAACGTAATTTCCCGCTTCATAATCTCCGATTTGAGCGATCATCTGCCTATCATGCTAATACTTGAACAGCAATCAACGCTTAGAAAACGAAATGAAAAGAAAACATACCGAGACATATCAACACGTACACTTCAGGATTTTAGGCAAACACTATTGCTGATAAATTGGAGTGAGGTAACGGCCCTTACAAATGTGAATAATGCGTACGATAAGTTTCTACACAAATTTAAACAGTGTTATTACGCTTCCTTCCCAGTTAAAACATACCACGGGTGCAAGAGGGCTCGCAAACCGTGGGTCACTCGAGACTTGCTAAAATTAATCAACGTGAAAAACAGAATGTTTGAGGTATTTCTTAAGACACGCAACAGCGAAACGCTGCGGGAATTTAAATGTTTTAGAAACAAATTGAACAAAGCTATTTTGAAAGCAAAGGAAGATTATTTTAGAACAATTTTCGACAATGACTGCCTACGAAAGAGTGACGTAGTCTGGAAAATATTAAATAATCTCTTGAATATAAAGCCAGTATCAGACGCCGTTGACTGTATGGTGGTTGATAATGTGTTACTAAGCGGCGAAACACTCGCGAACAG
Source organism: Rhipicephalus sanguineus (assembly GCF_013339695.2). Classification (NCBI taxonomy): domain Eukaryota; kingdom Metazoa; phylum Arthropoda; class Arachnida; order Ixodida; family Ixodidae; genus Rhipicephalus; species Rhipicephalus sanguineus. The sequence continues at coordinate 317,135,533 of NC_051176.1, forward strand.
TTTCAATGATTTTTTGTACAGATAGGAAGCACTGATACTTCCCCGGTTACTTCTGTAGATGTTCTACGAACATCACAGTCTTTCTTTTTTCAGCCTGCTTCTGTTTCTGAGGTGATTACCCTTTTTTCCGGCTTTCGGAACAGTCGTAGCCCTGCTGCTGACGGATTAGTAATCAAACCCGTTAACTACGTACTAGATTTGATTGCCCCTGTCATCGCACACATATTTGACAAAGCAATCTCGTGTGGCGTTTTTCCAAGTAGCATGCGAGTTGCGAGAGTCACAGTAATTTATAAAGGAGGCGACAAAAATAGCTTCTCCAACTACCGTCCAGTCTCAATATTGCCAGTTTTTTCGAAAGGCCTTGAGAAAGTTATTAATACCCGCATCGAGAGCTTTAGTAGAAGATTTAATCTCGTAACTACTTATCAATTCGGATTTAGAAAAAATCGTTCCTCAGAGGACGCACTCTTGCTTCAAAAAGAGCTCATATTAGAAAACATAGAAAACAAGACATTGACAGTAGCACTCTATCTCGATTTTAGCAAAGCCTTCGATCGTGTCAATCATGCTATTCTCTTACAGAAAATGGAATGCTATGGTTTTCGGGGAGTTGCATCACAACTTCTTCGCTCCTACCTAGATGAAAGACTTCAATTTACCGAAATAGGCACTCACAGATCACGTCTTCGGCGTATCTCTTGTGGAGTACCACAAGGCAGCATTTTAGGGGAAATACTTTTCCTCTTTTACATTAATGATATAATAAAATTAAACATCACGTGTCACTTCATCATTTACGCCGACGATTGCACCGTATTTTTTAAAGGCCATGAATTGTGTAGCATTCAAGCCGAAGCAAGTGCGTTCTGCTCGAAGCTGAATGACTGGTGCAAGGCACTTGTATTGAATGAAGCCTAAACTAAGCGTGTTATATATCGTGCTCGCGGAGCGCTGGCTGTAGTACCTAAGGAGCTTGTCCTAGGTCCGTTCACTGTTCGCATTGAAAAATGCGTTAAAATACTTGGCATCATCTCCAACGAGCACATGTCATGGAATGACCAAGTAAACGCGGTTACGTTGAAATTGGCTAAGTGTGTAGCACTAATTAGCCGTCATCGACACATACTGCCAGCTACAGTAAAGAGATTACTTTACGACGCGCTTTTTAATTCCCACCTATGTTACTCCTTCCTGGTATGGGGTAAAACTACAGCTCTTAATATGTCAAAACTCAGCGTGTTACAAAAGAAAATGGTTCGACTTATTTCAAATGCTCCCATTCTAGAACATACCGCCCCTCTTTTCAAACAGCACCAAATCGTGAAAATATCATATCTATATACTTACAAATTGCTGTGCTGCTACAAAAAGGCAGCACTCGGGAAATCGGACACATTTCTTAACTCGCGAACCTTAAACAAAACGTAATTTCCTATCATGTGCGATATCAACCGCCTTGGCACGTTCCGTTCTCACGCACACACTATGGAACGCAACGCATCCAAGACATCGTCCCAAGAACATTAAACTACTTGGAAACGCAGGGAACAGATGTTTTATTTCACACAAAAAAAGAAATTAGAGGTCTGTTCACGTAACAATTCAAACTCGCCTTTTCCAATATTGGAGTATACACGTATTTCGCAAGTGGTGTTTGCCTTCGTTATTCATATGCTGTATGTATATATATATATATATATCTCTATGTGTATACTATGCGCATGCATATCTCTACAAAACTGCGCATTGTACATTTTAACGTACTTGAAGTGCTTAGTAGATTTCCTTGCATTTTTTCCACTTTTTTTTTCTTGTAAAACCTTTTAAAACTTGTGTACCTGCGCCTGTAGTGAATGCACTACGGTGTCAATGTGTAATTGTGAGCAACTATTAATATGCATTTTTTTTTCACTTTCATCAAGTGCTGTACCCTGTCGTTTCACCGCCGATGGGTGGCTGGGGCTTTGTCAAGCTGTCATTGGACAGCTTTTTTCCCGGCCACCTTTTTTCACCGTAAATGTTCTTGTTTTTGGTTAAAATGAAGTTCTTTGATTGATTGATTGATTGATTGATTGATTGATTGATTGATTGATTGATTGATTGAAGTGACGATGAGGAGGATGGAAAGGAGGAAGGGAGAGGGTAGACAGCATAGCTATGTATGGCGTTAGGCAGGCCGAATCAACTGTAGCCTAGCTGCTTTTACAAAGGGGTGGGAAAGGGAAGCTATGAGGATGAGGGAAAAGAGGAGGGGAGAAGGTAAAGCATGGCATAGTCATATATGGCGTTACGCAGGCAGAGTCATTTATAGCATAGCCGTGTATAGCAAATGGGTCGGAAAAAGAAATGAGAGTCAGGAGGATTGAAAGGAGGAAGGAAGATGGCGAAGCATAGCATAGTCAGGTATGACGTCGCGCAGGCAAAACCATGTGTAGCAAAGCCATGTATAGGAAGGGGGTGGAAAGAGAAGCGAGGATGAGGCGGCTGAAAAGAAGGAAGGGAGAGGGTAAAAGTAGCATAGCTATGCATGGCGTTAGGCAGGCCGAATCAACTGTAGCCTAGCTGCTTTTACAAAGGGGTGGGAAAAGGAAGTTGTGAGGAGGAGGGAAAAGAGGAGGGGAGGGGGAACGCATATCATAGCCATGTATAGGGAACGGGCACTGAGCTGGTAGCGCCGCGGTGCGGGAGGGAACGAAAGTTATTGGTGTGCTCCACGCAGCAGCCGACTCATGAGCGGAGGCGTGCCAGGTTGTTAGCGGCGCTTCGCAATGTCGCGTATGAATTGCTGTGTCCTAAACTCCACCAATAACTATAAGAACTACGCAACTGGAACAAAGCTTTTCAGTTTTCCGCGGGGACCATGCTTCAGAAACAGGCGGGAACTCTGCATTAGCCTACACCGCGTAAAGAAAGTGATCCTGCGGGCACGTTTATCAAGTACATCTAGCTAGTTCGCTGTGAATTTACGCTCCACACAAGTTAAGTCATATTTTTACACTGCTGACGAAACCGAGTGGCAGCCGGCAATGTGACATCGAGTCTGCCGTCTAGACTTTGTTGGCGGAAAGCTATCGACAGATTCAGCAATTTTTCTTCGTACGCTGCCGCTGTTTTTCCACCGTACCGCAGTTCGTCTACCGGCGTAGTTTCTAAGCGGGAACAGTTAGGAAGAAGCCCCTCATGCCTGGAAAAATGCGTCGCGGACCGCGAAAATTTTAAGATTTATTTCCCTTGTACTGCCGTTGCCCTTAACATCACTGTGCGTGCAAGCAAAGCCGCGCCACGTCGTTCTATTGCGCTACGTGGCAGCTACGATATCATGTGCAAATCTAGCACGTGACAAAGTTACTCAATGACTCATGCAGCCTGAGCAACGTCTACGAGCGAAGCTGAACTTCAGCCCGGAAAACTTAGCGCAACGCAAGCGTAGAGTGTACTAGAACAGGGGAGTGCTCGGAACGAGCTTCGAAAAGTGAAGCCCAAACAGGGTAAAACCGCTTGCGGCGGTGCGGTTGGTAGTCTGCAATGTGTCATTTAAGAGTAGCGCGCGGCTCCACCGAAGCGGTGCAGGGATAGAATGCCCGCCTTCCACTCAAAAGGCCCGGGTTCGAATCGCAGCAGTAGATAGCGGATTTTTATTCTTAGTGTCACCTTTTATGCCTGTCTAGCTTTTCCTTTGTTTCTTAAAACTAGCTTCAGTTGCTACGTGTTGCTTCAAAAAGTAACGTAATATATGACGTAAAATAGAAGGAATTTGACAGTGACCGCAGTTATTTGCAATGTTGTATGCGTTACCGAAAAAAAGTAGCTAAATACGTTACTCGTTACACTAAAGATAAAAGAACGCGATACCGCCCTGCGTTACCCATAAAAAAAGTTAACGCGTTACCGTTTCCGTTACCGAAAAAAAGTAACGGATGTTACTTCTGCCGTTACCCCATAGTGATACATCTTAATCAGTACGGCCTGGCCTCATGAATATACAATACCAACTTTATAAAACTCATATTTATCTGTCACATTAAAGTTGTCGCCCAAAGAAAAATTTTACCCGAAATACTGATTAAACGAGAACAATTCGCACAAATCTGTCATATCTTCACAGTACTATAGTCGCCTAAAGTTGCCTGTATATTTACATGTGGTGGCTTCCAACTCTGTGGCACATGGGGAAGCTATTTTTCGGGATGGGTCATTAAACACAAAGTGAGCGATTTCATCATGAACGCTCTCCGCAATGAAAACATCACTGAACAAACTTGCATTAATTATGACGGCGTGCTTCTACTACCAAAATAAATGCGGAAATTTTGGCAGCAATAAAGGAATACTTAAATGGCATAAATCTGGGGGAAATTAATTGCGTACATAAACAAGTTTTTTTTTCAATTTGACCTGTATAATTGCCGCAAATATTGCGACAGCGTATGTGAAAGTGTTGAAGGTCAGCCTCTCATGCTCAGGAGTGCAGTAACCAGAAATGTAGGCGCAGTTGCAAATAACAAGATGCAAAACTAGTTTTGAATACGAAGTTTATAAAGAGTGCTAGGGTATTGCAGAGACAGTTTTCTAATGTAACTACAAATCGCTGAATATAAGCAACAGCTGTGTTTCAAATATTTAATCGGACAGCCTGACTCGCTTATTAGCGAATACGTCCGCACCTACTCTAAATAGGAACTCGACGGACGCACTATGTGGTACTCCTGTATTCACTTTAAGGAAGAGCTGGTGAACGCGCGGAAAGTTTTCCTTGAACCCGCTCATGGCGATGCCATGCGGCATCAAAGATACCGAGACAGTCGCTCATCTTCAGTTGTCGATTACGTTCAGAAGGCATTTCCGAAGAAGTCATCCTCCTTTGCGCTGGAGCTCACATCGAGTCTTGGTGTCCACAACCCAGGTAGCACACATGGTCTAGAAAACGTTTTTTTAGGGATGAAACGGATAAAACGGATTCTAAACCAATTTCGACGTTTTAAAAACGTCATAGAAAATACGTATTATATCCGTTTTTGATAACGTCTAGAAAACGCATTTTTTAAGACCATTTTGGTCTGGAACGTATATTTGAAGACGTTTGTTCGATTCTAAACCAATTTCGACGTTTTAAAAACGTCACAGAAAATCCGTATTATATCCGTTTTTGATAACGGATAGAAAACGCATTTTTAAGACCATTTTGGTCTGCAACGTATATTTGAAGACGTTTGTTCGATTCTAAACCAATTTCGACGTTTTAGAAACGTCACAGAAAATCCGTATTCTATGCGTTTTTGATAACGTCTAGAAAACGTATTTTTTAAAACCATTTTGGTCTGGAACGTATATGTCAAGACGTTTGTTCGATCCTAAACCAATTTCGACGTTTCAAAAACGTCTTGTTTGTGACGTCTAGAAGACGCACTTTATAAGACGTTTTGTCGCCCAGCAGCAGACCACTTGGCCCATGCATGCATGGGCATGCATGAACCACCACGAATTGAAATTTGAACTCGAGCCTGCGCACGCCATCTCTCATTGCGATAAAGAAAGTAGCGCGCAAAAGGATAAAGGCGTATGGTGTCTACATTGCATCAGCAATAATGAAGACTTCAAAGTTCGTTAGCCTGTAAACTTTACGTCATTTGCTGTAATTTACTCGCAGCGATAACCGTCTAACTTCCACACGAAGGACTTAGCGCTGACTGTATCCATCCGCGCGGCCGTTGCTTCTGCAATGTCAGTTAAGTTCGCCGATTTCGCATGGGCGGTCGAGCTCACCGGTCATGCACTCTTTTGCTATATTTCGTGCTTGTGTCGTGGTTCGTGGAGGCTATAAACGCAGCTGTGAAGAAACTACTTCGCTGCGTGTTAAACTTGTGGACCCGAATGCAAGTATGTCTCTGTGGAGCGACTGTTACGCTGACTGACGGTTAGAGTCCCGTAAGATTCTCTGCGGAAAAATTCACTCATCAGCTTGCGCGCGGGACGCTCTCGCAACTTCCTTTCTTCTATGCTCGAGGGACGGGCGTGGTTACTTTGATGTGCGATTAGTTTTCTGTGGATTTGCGGATACTGTAAACCACGGGCTTCTGTCATTTTTGAAGGTAAGTTCATTTTTACTGCATTTGCGCTCAGTATTTCAGAACTATGGCAAATGAAAGAGCGTGTTCCATTGCATCACGGGCTGCATGTGCGACATGTTTCAGCAGTACGTTACTGCGGAATTTATTCAGCATACATGATAAAGCTCTCTAAACGTAAATGCACGTCGTGGTTTCCGTTCATGCTCGAACGAACATCGACAAAAACCATATTTATATTTGTTAACCTAATTTCAGTAAAATGACTGTCTTTTCTTGGCCGCTTGATGAGTTTCAAGATACACATTAGCTTAAGCTATGTGTGCCGCGTAAGAAGCAGTTTTAGAATAGGGTACGCAAAGATAGCGTTCGTTGGGCGCATACGCTATTTCCGCCACTTAACGTCAGCACGCAAGAGGATGGCGTACGACGCATGCGGAGTAGCCACTTTTGCAATGGCGATGAACGAACTCAGAGCTTCGCGCACCCAATTTTAAAACTGCATTGTTGGAAGTTACGGCATGTGTCATCTGTTTTATTGTGTCAAAGAAGTTTGTGGATGAGAGAATCTTTGCAGCGACAGCGTACTGGTTCATGGTTCCTTCCACAGTACTAGCTACATGTAACGAGAGGCTGGGCACGCTTTTCTGTTAGTTGCGAATTTCTGAGGTCATGAGAGTCAAAGACGCGTTTCACGGGGAGGAGTTCGGCATTTTTTCTCAGTGCTGCTTTGACTATCTCGATGCGCTTTCGGACTTGTGATTTGTTTCCCCTACTCTGTTAACCTCCTCCTTTCTCGGTAAAGCCTGCAGCTCTTAGCAGAACCAAGAGGTTCTCTTGCGCGTCTCTTGTGCCTGGTTAAATATAGCAGGCTCGCTCTCTGTCGCCGTACGGTGTTATCGAGTTTTCATCTTTTCACACCGTCCTATAGGTATAATAACAAATACTGAAATGATCTTTTCTCCTATTTATTGCAGATGGTATTTGCCCTAGATGTTTAGAAACAAAGGCTACACCAACTAAATTATTACTTTCTTCTTTTTGATGGGCTGACTGACAGGTTTTAGTATGAAAAAAGATGGATGTCAAGAGATTGACATTTTTCTCTTTCCCTTGGAAACTTTCAAAAACAAAAGGTCACAGTTTGTAAAGCAGTTAACCTTTTTGAGCGTCTGTGTTTGTCGGCATCTTCAAGAAACCGTACTAGCGCTATTGTGCTAAAATATCTTTGACATGAAACGCTGCCCCATGCTGCTAATGGCACAACTTTCGTGTGTATGCTATTTGTAGTGTTCTTTGCAGACTTCCGGATGTGCCTAGTGATTTCCATCAAGTACCTGTCATGAAGCCATGTGTTCAGACTGACTTGCCACACATTGTGATATTTTGACACTGAGCAATGTGATGTACTAAGTGCAATACCCTGATCTGCCTCTGACAATCCTGAGTTTACAGCTGTGTGCTTTTTGAGTAAAAAATGGGGAAGAGTCCCAATTTCTTTAGCTGATGTGTCTTATCATTATATTAATTTGTTCTTTTAGCCTGATATTTTCTAATACTGGGCATCATAAAAGAAAGATGTTTTTTTTATCAGGCTGGCATTTTCATATTCCTAATTTTTATTTATTCATTTTAGTAAGTGGCTCATTCATTGTAATTTTTGTGGTCCTTTGGATTAGTTTTCTGTTCATACATTTTGTTTTCGCGCTACAATTGGTTTAGTTGTACTTTTTGTTATATGTCGCTGTAATTTACAGTGTTCATATTTTCTGCTAGCCATGGCACATTTAAGCTTAACTGTGTGCTCTCTAGGGATGTCAGACCATGATTTCTGGGATAAGTTTTGTACGCTGCATTTCGAAGCCTGAAACCGTTACTTCTTTAGTGGGCGTCGTTTGAAACACGGATGCTGCATCCACAAAATTTTTAGCTAACGTCTAAAATGGCGCCTTTTGTTCCCAACGTCTAGTCTTACTTCTGTAATGATGCCAGAGTTTTTTGCCAACATTTTTTCAGTGAGAAATGTTCCAACAGAAGCATGTTGTAAGAACGTTCCTAAAAGTTTCGTTTTGTGAGCAATACACTTCAGCAACAGTGATTTTGCTAGCAATTTACGTTCATCTTTCATTACGCATTCTTGGCTGGGTGGGCCAAATATTATTTTGCAGTTTTGTTTTGGTATTAGTGATTTCAAGACATTGGAGTCGATTTCCTCTAACTGTGGTCTTAAGTAGCGCTCTGAACTATTGTTTTGAAACGAAGGGAGACACACACCAGGTGCTTGATTCATGCCTCCTTGACTGCTTTGAATGCTGTGTTGGAGCAAAATGGCGAGTTGGGCCCGTTGGTTTACGTCCATGTTTGGAAAATTAGGTTGAAGCACACTGAAAAAAAAAACGTGGACAGTAGACGTGGACAGGAATAAGCGCTGCCCTGTCCATTTCTACTGTCCTCGTCTTTTTGTTGTGTTGCTGTGGCTCGGTGTAGGGTCTTCTAACTCATTCGCCTATCGGATTGGTAGGGCAGATTCATCAATGTGCGATAACTGCAACTGTGTAGAGACTTTCGATCATCATTTGTGCCGCTGTATGTTATTTTAAACACATCGCCGGACTCTCCAGTGTGCCTTCAGGAGACTTGACGGTCGGCCTTTTCCTGAAGGAAAGGTCTTGGGAGTCTGTCTTCATAGCACATCAGCCCAGAAAACCATACGAGCCCTCCTGCAGCACTTCAAGGCAACAAAATTGAGTGACCACCCTAGATATGCTCCTCTGTGTGTGTGTGTTGTGAAATGTGTCTCTTTCTCTTTATTTTTACTCCCTCATTCTCCTCCCATGAGTAGGGTAGCAAACTGGACGCTAGTTAACCTCCATGCCTATCCTCTGTTCCTTCTCTCTCTCTCCTTCCTACAAGAAAAACGTTCAGCGGAAGATGAAGCGTTGAGGAAACGTTTCATCATGAATGCTTGTCTTGGTCAGGGCCCTGACGGCAGGGGCGTAGCCAAAGGGGGGGGGGAGGGGGGGGGGGTTCAAACCTCCCCCGAAAATTTTCAATGTTGCTCGCGTTTATATACACGCACCCATACAAACGCACGCACGAACATACATAAAGTATGGTTGAACCCCCCCCCCCCTTGAAAAAATTTCTGGCTACGCCCCTGCCTGACGGAAACTAGTCCCCTTGTCGAGTCGTTGGCTTCAGCGACATTCCCTTTTCGACAATTTCTCTTCAATTCATCCTTGCGTTTGATTAAGTAAAGCTAATGAGACGACGCTCACATATTGCAGAATGGCTGTGCCAGATCCTAAATTTTGTCATATTGCACTGTTAGTTGTTTGACAACAATTCTGCGAATGATGAATCGTGCAACAAAAGTGTTCTTGAAGGTTGGATACTATATAGCTGCACTTTAATCACCGCGATAGTTTGCGTTCTTTTGCCGCTTCTGAATAATGTTATATAGTCGCATGTTATATCTCATTTCGTGGTTTTTACGTTTTTATGCTGTACATGAGTCGTTGCCGTTTTACATAATAAATGATGCCATGACCACTTTTGTCTGTGAATCGACTGAGCTCTCACTCTGTAATAGTAATTACCGAATAAAGTAACTGTAATTACTATAACAGAGAGGGCTTCCTAAAAACGTGCTCTATTATAATTGCATGCGCAAAAACAAAACAGCTAAAAGAAAAGAGATCCTACATGACGCCTTAAAAACGTTTAGAAAACGTCTTTTCAAAGACGATGCAATGGGATATTTTCATCTGTTTTAAAAATGGGATTTTTTGCGACGTTTTTAAAACGTTTTTAAAACGTTTTCTAGATCATCTTAAAAACGTTTTTTAGATCGTCTTAAAAACGTTTTCTAGATGGTCTTAAAAACGGATTCTAGCCGGACATTAGACGAGATATAAAACGTTTTCTAGACCTTTAGCTTCTTTTCCGTGACGTTTTCTAAACGTTTTTATCGTCTCGGATAAACGTTTCTAAAACGTCAATTATCCGTTTTGTGCTACCTGGGCAAGCCAAGCAGGTCTCGACAGCTCGCTTTTGGCGGTTACGAGGAACTTTGATAGCAAGGTAGCCGAAACTATCCATTTCATAAACTTCGGAAATTTGCTCCCCATTGCAGTTTCGCCCGCACAATAAAGGACCCCGTGCGGCGTCGCTTTGTCAACGCTTGGCGGGCCGACAGCAGTCTGCCGCAGCGAAAAAATAACGTCTGGGCGAGGTCTGACAAAGGCGCTCCTATACAAGACGACTGAAGTTTGTGTAAGACTGCGAGGATAATTGGAATCTAAAGTAACGAGTAACGTGACACCTCACGTTACTGAAAAATGGTAACGAAAGTACGTTACCCGTTACAGTTCCGAAATTGTAACGAGTACGTTACTAAGTTACTGAAGAAAGTAACGCGTTACCGGTAACGCCGTTACTTGTAACGCGTTACCGCCAACACTGGGTATTTGCAGCGCCACCCCCCGGGATTGAACAAAAAGGTAAAGTGCGGCCTTGGAAATTTTCGCGAATACGGTACTCGAATCGAGATTTCACATTTTACGTTACTTTTTGTAGCAACACGCAGCAACAGAAGCTATTATTAAGAAACAAAGGAAAACCAATACAGCTATTAAAGGTGACACTAAGAATAAAAACCCGCTATCTACAGCTGCGATTCGAACCCGGACCTTTTAATTGAGAAGCGGGCATTCTACCCCTGAACCACTTTGGTGGAGCCGCACACAACTCTTAAACGACGACACATTCCAGACTACCGATCGCAGCGCCGCAAGCGGATTTACATTGTTTGGGCTTTACTTTTGGTACATTGGTGCTGCGGCCGTTCCGAGCACTCCCCTGTTCTAGTACACTCTAGCAAGGGGTTGTCTAACACACGCCAGACACAAATGTCATGGTTTACTCAACAATAAGCAGGCAAAATGACAAAAAAACAAAGCATACAGACATCGATGGTGACGGCCTAAGCTTCGAGGTTTTTGCTGGCTGGCCGCACGAATCGCCGTATGAAAACACTCCGTCGCACGTCCGTGCTTTGTCACGTCGAAATCATGACTGATTCCGTATAATTTATGTCCTTTCTCTTCGTCTGAGGCCCTAAAAGAATTATGCAGAGACAACTTTCTGAAAGCCTAGCCGTTTTATCGAAATCGTCGCCTTTGCGCGAACGCACTTGCATGCAACGCAGGCGTAGCAGACGGAGATATGACGGTTCGTGGCACGCCACTTGAAACTGAAGTGGCCGCAAGTGGCCACTCGTGGCGCTGTCGGTGCATTGGGGCTAGAGTGCCTCGATGCGCACGCCGCAGCTTAGAGTGGTGTCAGCTTTTGAAAGGGCAGATGTCGCCTCCTCGGCCTTGGCGGCAGCGTAGCGGCCGTTTTGAATCCCCCGCCTGGTCACTTGTGCGTGGCGTGCGTGCTGTTGTTAGGTCGGTGCTCGTTTCCCCCCAGTTTTATGCACTCGCTACCGTCACCATGGTCGGGTGTTGCGTGCCGCAGTGCACCAAGTCATTCCAGGAACGCTGGGAACTGTATCGTTTTTGAAGATACGAGGTTTCTTTGGACAGTAACAATTAAACATGACAAGCGGCATCCGAAGAACACATTATGCACTTGCAGCGTAAGTTTCCGGCCGGTATTTAGAATGAACAAGCAAGGATAACTCCTGCCGGTGTCAACCTTGCGTAATAAATGGACACACTGGTATCAGCTGCATGCTTAAATATTTCGGTTCACGAGTGCATGAATCCTGCATTTTACTTGGCAAACATTATTGACTGCAGTTGGTTGGTCCTGTATCTGCCTTTGATTGTTGCTTTCGCTATTTTTGTGATGTGAAGTGTATTACGAAGTATATTATGCGTGTTTGTCTGAAGATGAGATCCTTCTTTTTTCTTAATAATAATTATTTGTGATAATTTACGTCCCAAAAACCACGATATGATTATGAGAGGCGCCGTATATAGTGGAAGGCTCCCGAAATATTGACCATCTGTTGTTCTTTAACGAACACCTAAATCTAAGTACACGGGCCTCTGTCATTTCGCCTCCATCGAAATGGGGCCGCTGCGGCCGGGATGCGTAATTTTGTTTCCACGAGGGATCGCGCACGCGAGGAAGAAAGGGGAGGAGTGCGAGGAGGAAACCGGTCTATTGGACGGCTGTTCCGCTGCTCGCGACCACGGTATGTCGCCACAGCAGAGAACATATGGCCGCCGTCCCTGCGTCTGCGTTGGCCTACCGGCGTGAGTGACGGATGCCTGCGCACGCCGACGTTGCACGGTTATATTTGCCAGTACGCGTACAACTATTGTGGCCAGCAACTAGTGGCTGCTGTGCGGTTGTGGACCTTACTTGTCGTGATATATAAAGCTGAAAAACGGTGAGGAAAAATGGCTTCTGAACCAACTGCTGCGTTTTGGTAAGCGAGAACAAACAACGTGGCTCCTACGGCGAGAACGGAAATGTTCCTGCTGTTAACCTGCTGTTAATTTATGTGTGAGAAGCGTGCTGAGGAAACTTTCTTTCCCTGAGTACGCAGCCGCGGCATCGCCTGCATACGCGCGGATTGTCTGTATGACTTTTGATCTTTCTAGGTTTGAAGCAACGACGAAAGACAGGGTTGCTGAACTCACTGGTTCAGGCGGCTGCGCGAGCACGGAAAGACGTTTAGGGGTTGATTGTATGCGTGCGTTCATCGGGTTCTTGAACACTTTTACTCATATGACTCATTCATGCTGATAGTTTGATGTTCGTTGTATGACAGATACGTTGAAGCATACGGTGGACAAGAACCATTAGCACGCATCCCTATGAATAACACGAATTAGAGTCGTTTAGTTCAATTTGAAGTGTGCAAAGGTTTTGTTTTGATCCTTTAGAAAATATGACAGCGCATACAAAAATAGAAAATGGGGCAGTCAGGTGAGTCATACGTAAGCATCTCCGGCCTGCCGAGGCGAAGCACATCGATGTCCTCGTTGGAGGCTGCAGCATCTAACTCGGACGCGAAAGTTTCTTGGCAGCACGCCGTAACCTGACTGTAGCGTCGCGCACGTTCGTTTGGTGCGACCAGTACGGCAGGGTACGATACCACAGACGATACTTGACGAAACTCAACGTGGGCTCCGTGCGCGTGGGCAACGGAGGGCTATGCAAGAGGTCGCAACAGTCGCGAACGTTCCCGGGGGTGCAGTCCAGCGGTGGAACAGCCGTCCGCCGGTCCCGGTTTCCTCCTCGCACTCCTCCCCTTTCTTCCTCGCGTGCGCCATCCCTCAAGGGAACAAAATCACGCGGCCGGGTTTCGATCCCGCAACCTTCGTGTCACCAGCCGAGCACCATAACTAAAACCACGGCGCGTTCTTGTTTTCTATATTCCTTTCCGCGTTTCAAGTACGCCTTCTGTGCTGCTGTGATGCCCATGTATGTATGAGTGCAGTTAAATATTTTTTTATCCTTCCCTGTTTCTGTGTTTCAAGGTTACATGTTCGTCCTGTCTTAAATCATTACGCGGTTCCTGTTTTTTAATCATTTACGATCACTGTGAAGCAACTAGTGCCAGTTGTGTTTTATTGTGTAATTTGCGTTTTATTTGCGTAATTGCTTCTGTCAGCGCAGCATTAAGGCGCACAAATAAATGCCCTGTACACTGAATATTAACACACACACACACACACACACACACACACACACACACACACACACACACACACACACACACACACACACACACACACACACACACACACACGCACGCACATTCAGTATTTTACTTCTTTGAGGAAGCATAGTTTATTTATTTATTCATAATGTAAGCCACGAAAGCTCATACAGGAATGCGCATGCAAACAGTTCTCGCGAAGTGTCTATGCAAAGAAGACGTATGAAAACAACAAGAAGACGGGGAAGCATTGTGTACAGTCGACACGCTATGTCAGTAAAAAAATAGAAGAAACAAAGTCAAGTTGAACAATGAGCACCTCATGGAAAACCAATTAATACAACAAAAAGACGTCTGCCTCGGTTTTATAGTGTTTACGGTGCTTGGCTACTGACCCGAAAGTCGCCTGTTCGATCCCGACCGCGGCAGTCGCATTTCGGTGGAGGTGAAATGCTAGAGGCCCGTGTAGTGTGCGATGCTAGTGGACGTTAGAGAACCCAAGGTGGTGAAAGTTTCGGGAGCCCTCCACTACGGCGTGCGTCGTAATCATGTTATCGTTCTGGACCGTGAAATCTCAGATAATACTTTTAAATAAAAAGATAAACGACGCAGTGGATATGCAGCACAAAATGCAGAACAGTATTGGAAACACTCAATAACATGGGCCTGCGATCGGGCATCAAAAAAAAAAAAGCTGCAGATACAAGAGGAAAAACACAAGGATACTGCGCGTGTATGCAAAGTTTTATAGCATAGTAAACACGTATTCATCATTCTGATAAGGACTCAAGGTGCAACTCGAGTGCCGATACAAATGCGGCCCCAGATGAGGAGCTAGAAATGTCAGCAATAATAATCATAAAGAAGCACTCATTTCATCTTAGCAGGATATTCGCACCATACTGCCCCTCGGCCGTTTATCCTCTGTACAATATGTATGATGCCATTTATAATAAACGAGTACATTGTTTGTAAACTTAGCAAAATAAGCCGCCTTAGTCGCGCTTAGGTAGCTTCGCATCACTAAAGTGCGTGTGTTGGCATATATATACTGCTGCTGCTGCTGACATGTATGTAAATACTTTCAACGATTCTTTGTGTATTTGGAATGCAGAGTTTACGAGGAAATTGAGCAAGGCTTTAGACTTAACTCTCTCGTTTCCGACGTAAGCAAGAGGATTCGTTTTCAACATAACAAAGTCTACATCTACCTCTAGCGCATAACAGATGCACAGGCCGTCAGCTTACATGAATTACATGCTCCCTTAATAAGTACTCACGCAAGAAAAGCACTAAAAGCTGTCCAAGCTTCAAAAAAGAAAAGAAAAATACAAAGTTCGCTAGCGTGCACTTATTTCCGGACGCATCCGAGCACCGCAAGCGCGTTGTGTGGCGCGTTTCGCATGCTGCCTAGCAGCGGCGGGAGGCGCAATGACGGCCATCGTAGCAGACGACGCGACTGTCCTCACCCTCAGTGGTGAGCGCGTGGGCATCAAGGCACCCTAATTGGGGCAGTAAAGCCCCCTTGATCTAGGAAAGTAACGAAACTCTTCTCGCGCGCGTTTCCTCCTCGATTCTCCTCGCCCACGGCCGGTGCGCTGCGCACGGCACCCTTTTTCGCAGCGACTCACCCGGACACGCCGCAGCATTCAGTGGAGGCGCATGATTTCGAGCCACTTGCGCGCCCCGGTGGTGTTGAAAACTTTGAAAAATGGTGATAACAAGATCGGGAACACTCCAATGATCGTTTGTTGAAATATTAGTTCCTTACGAATGACGTGTAGATGGGGCACGCTAATTTAAAAGGCGCTTTATGGAGCGTTCCATCATGCAAAAGTTGTTTCTGCCACATGATAACATGCTTTACGTTTGCATCTGATACAGTTTAGCTTGCATCATGTCCGCCTATGTTTGGGTTTTTTGTTTCTTTCCTGCGCGCGTATGTGCCACACAGGTACTTACGGCGCTGCATCTTGTAATGGCTTCGTGGACAATACATTATCCATCCATGTGTTATCTTGACGTGAAAGTAGACTTGCGCGGTGGCCTCCAAGCTGAACAAGATGCTTGCGCTGTGTCAGTACAATCAAGCGGCACTAACAGTATACCTCATCTACCACAATAACAGAAGTGCCGGAGAAATATTTTTGAGAATATATTTCAACGTTGCTGTCAAAGAAACTAGCACCCGGTTTACCTTTGACAGGATACATTCAGTACTTTAGGATATGTAAACGCCTGTAGTAACGTATTATGATACTTCACACAATATGTAGTAGCAGAGTTCCAATTGTGATTTTTATTACGGAAAAAAAGTCACAGTTTCGCCGCAACGACGAAGCAATGAGTGCGATAGCAATAAATTGGAATGTAACGCGATGAACGGAAAGCAGCTCGAAATTGCCACCGCGTCGCTCGAGCCCAAAGGACGCACGAAAAGAACGCACACAGGACGAGCGCGAACTAATGCGTCACAGCTCTACGCTTGAAGCGCACTGCTCAAACATAAAGCATGACGCAGGAAACAAACGAAGAGGTACCACAGGACGAGCGCGAACTAATTGTCACAGTCGTTACTTATTTCTGTTTGAACAGCGCGCTCCTTTCGCAAACGCGGCCGCTGCAACGAGCGAAGTTACCTTCGTATGCTGTGTGACTTCAGCGCGGACATCGCGGGGAAAGCACAAGACATACAACCCCCCGCTCCACCCCACCGGCCGCCCCTTCTTTCACAGAGATAAGCGCACGAAGGCGACCACGCCCTGTAGGGCGAAGAGCAACGGCGTTCGCAGGAGCGGGGCGACGACCTTTAAAAGCGCGCCGCGCGCGCACATCGCGTCATCTATGTGGTGACTATGAAAGTATGCTGTAGTAAATGGTGTATATGGATAGCTTGGCGTTAGCAGGCTGTAAGACGCCACTGTTCGTGGCGTAACCGTCTAACGCCGTGCGCTGCGAAGCGAGAGGTCGCCCGTTCGATTCCGCACGTCGGAACGTTTTTCTAAATTATTTTTCTTTGTGGCTTTCAGTATATATATTATAAAGGAGATTTATTGGGCGTCGAGCTTATCGTTGGTCGCGTAATGCACCGAGCACAGTCCGCTGGCGCGAGGCTCTGCTGCACCCTCGATGCTGCTGCTTCTGCGCCGGAGTACTTCGTCTTCGTTACAATGGCCACGGGGAAAAAAAAGGAGCCATCCTGGCGACTTAGTCGTCTGTAGGGACCGTAGAATCATGATAGGGTTTGAGTCTCTGGACGTGTACAACCTCGCGGTTACGACGCCGCAGGTCAGACGGCGGCGTGAGAGGTTCAATAAGGTAGTTGACTGGAGAAGTCTGTTCGAGAACGCGGTATGGCCAGTAAATTCCCAACCTTCTCCCCACTCCCTCTTGATCCCTGAGCAGAGCTCTCTCAGCTGCGTAGCCGCTGTCAGTTGCAGAAGGGAGTGGAAGGTGGGCCGTAGCTGCCTAGCCTCATATCGGGGTTGTTCACACTTCTCAAGGATGGAGACGACTCCTTTCTTTGCAAAACAACTCGATATTTATATACAGGGTATATATACAAGGTTACATGGCAGCTATGTACATTGGAACTTTCGCAATATAACTCGGCAGAGCCGACAAGTGCATAGCACCGCTCCTGCGACAAGAACCCCCGTGCGGAGCCGGGAGCCAGGTTTTAAGCCCCTGATTGCTCCTCCCAATTCTCCCCACGGCAAATAAAAAAACTCAGCCCGCTTATTGGGCCAACCGTAAATTGGTCTGCCGGAGGCCTCCACCCCCTCTCTCTCTCTGAAGCCTTTTGAGCCACCAGCCTGAGAGAGAGACGTGGAAGACGTCCGGCAAACGACATTCTCAGAAGTGCACTAAAAAAACATACACGATGGTGGCGCCGTTCAGTTACCCTGCTCGTGTTCATACACTGTGTGGCCGGTTAACTAGCCGAGCCATGCCGTCCCCCCTCGGAACCATCTCGTATCCGTTGACAGGCTTTTAACAGACACTTTGCGAGATTTACTGATGCCACGTGCACCGTACTCGGCGACATCTCGTCTCTGTCGACAGGCGTTCACGGCTCCTATGCGAGATTTATTGACGTCCCAGTCTTGGCTCCCTTCGCACTGCTTCCCGGACCCCCCGCGGGCTGCGGGCCGCTGCGTTGGTCATTAAACCGATGGTCAATAGGGCGCGTCTTTTTGTTCGAACGGTTATGGGCAGCTGGCAAGTGTTCTTTTGTCCCCGCGCTTCCTACACTCGAACCGAGCGTCGCTGCGCTTCGAGCCTCGACTCCGAGGCTGGCTTCTTGGAAGCCGCCTTTTGGGGAAAGACACAACTATCCCCCCCGTTCTCGACACGCCGGACCTTACACGCCCTTCCTAAGATTCACGTACGCGCTCCAATGTAGCTACGTGAATAACACAACAAAAAGGGACGGCGCTAACACGTCACCCGAGCCCGCGGCCGCACTTCGCGGTTCTCTGAACGCCGGAGGCGTTTCCGCGAGACACACAGCATTTCCTCGGCTGCTCCCCCTAACCAGTGCTGAACGGACGCCATCATCACGAAACAAACAAACCAAGAATAACCCGGTCACTGAATACACAAGTAAATCAAAAGAAACACAAGCAAATCAAAACAAAAAGAACTTGCGAATGCTTGGGAAATCACCAAAAACATAAAAATAAAATACACTTCCACTGAAACACACACACTTCAACACATAGTGCTCATCAAATGTCTCAAGTGTTCCCGCACGTCACTACTCATTACACGAGTGTCCACCACGTGCCTAGTTCTCCGGTGTCTCAACCCCCGAAGCACCGCTGCCTACTTCCCAGCACTCGTTAGGCACCCTCGAAAGTGCGTCGGCGTTGCCGTGCTCGACGCCCTTCCGGTGCTGCACTACTACATGATACCGTTGCAGCGCTAAGGCCCAACGGGTGAGCTTAGCCCCCGGCAGAGTGCTTTGCGTGAGAAACGCTAGCGGGTTGTGGTCTGATACCACGGTAATTTGTGCGCCGAAGAGCCAGAAATCAAACTTTCCGAGACCCCAGATGACTGCAAAAGCTTCTCGCTCAATAGTCGACCAACGGGTCTGCGTTGGAGAGAACTTGTGGCTCGCAAATGCGATCGGTGTCTCGGTGCCATCCTCCGCGCGCTGCGACAGGCAGGCTCCAGCAGCGACCGCAGACGCGTCGGTAAACAGCCAATACGGCTTTCCAGGGTCCGGGGTCGACAGTGCTGCTGCTTCACACAGTGCGGTCTTAAGCCGCCGAAACGCCCCATCAGCTTCCGCGGACCACGGAATCCTGTTCGGAATTCGCCTACCCGTTAGCTCGGTGAGGGGCCTCGCTACCTCCGCGTAATCTTTTACATAGCTTCGGTAGTAGCCACACAGGCCCAGTACACTACGAAGTTCTGTTTTAGTCTTCGGTGCCTTTAATCCTTCTATCGCCGCAAGCTTCTCGGGGTCAGGTGCGTGACGTCCGGAGCCTACCACATGCCCTAAATATCGTATCGACGGACGAGCTACCTGGCACTTGTCCATCTTGACACTCAGGTTAACCCGCTCTAGGGTTTCAAATGCCCGCCCAAGGTGTTCCACGTGCTCCTCGAGCGTTTCGCTAAAAACGGCTATATCGTCCAGGTACGCACAACAGTACTCGCTGTGCGGCCTTAGCAGCTCGTTCATTGCTCTCTGGAACGTTTGAGCAGCGTTCTTGAGCCCGAAGGGCATTACCGTCCAGGCGAACTGTCCGCGATGGCATGCAAATGCTGTCAGTAAACGCGAAGAAGGCTCAAGTGGTACCTGCCAATAACCCCTCCTCAGATCGAGCAGCGTTATGTATTTCGCCTTCCCTACGCTCATAATGAGCTCTTGCTGAAGGGCCATGGGGTATGCGTCCGCTACTGTCCCCGCGTTCAACGCCCGAAAATCGACACAGAGTCGTACGCTGCCGCCTTTCTTCGGGACGCACACTATCGGATGGGCGTAAGGGCTTTCGCACGGAAAGATCAACCCCAAGTCGAGAAGCTCGTCTACCTGCCTCCCCACTTCCGGCTGTAAGCTCTTGGGTACCCTGTACGGATGCGTACTCCTGCGGACGAACCCGTCTTGCAACACAATCTCGTGTGGTCTTACTGACGCTACAGTCGGTCGCCCGCCAAACCTCCCTCCGTGCCTCTTGAAAACTCCGCAGATTAACTTGCGCTCCCGTTCTCCTAAATGGGTGACCATATCTTGCGACGGAAAAACTTCTGCGACATGCGTTGCCGCCGGCCGCGGGGCGCACTCCACCTCACCGAAAGCACCGTCCTCCTCGAACATCACTCCCACCGACATCACCCTCGAGTGATACGGGCGCAGCTTACTCGCGTGCACTAGTTTTCGGTTACCTGCCGGCATCTGGACGAAATATGAATGCTCGCGG
Organism: Rhipicephalus sanguineus; assembly: GCF_013339695.2. Lineage (NCBI taxonomy): Eukaryota > Metazoa > Arthropoda > Arachnida > Ixodida > Ixodidae > Rhipicephalus > Rhipicephalus sanguineus. Next base: position 317,155,713 of record NC_051176.1, read on the forward strand.
TGTCTCTCGGCTATGCTGCCCGGCCCTCCCCATTTCGGAAACATTTTTCCTGGTCGTTGGTCGTCGAAGACCAGCACCAACTCGCCTACCTCGAACTTCTTTGCCTTCGCTCTTTTGTTGAATTGCGCGGCGTAGGCGTTTTGCGATTTCGCGCCGATCAATTCCGCGACTTCTGCCGCGCGCCTCAGCCGCCCCCGCAACTCCTCCATGTACGCTGCTGGCGACGCTCCTAACTCCCCCGGCACTGCAGTTTCCCCCGTCCAAGCCTTCCTAAGTATACCTAATGGGCCAGTCGGTTGCCTTCCATAGAGCATCTCGAAGGGTGCTACTCCGGTCGTGTCGTGCGGAACTTCCCTATACCCCCAAAGCAAGAAGGGCACAAACTGATCCCAATTCCTACCCTCCTTCTCTATTACATGGTATAACATGTTCTTAAAGGTCTTGTTCCAGCGTTCGACCGCCCCGTTGCTTTCTGGGTGTCCCGGCGTGGAAAATCGGGGGGAGCAACCTAGCTTCGCCAAAAACTCTCTCGTCAGTGCCGCCGTGAAATTTGTGCCGCAGTCCGACGCTATAACCTCTGGTATGCCCGTCCTGCTGAATATTGCTAGTAAGGCATCGCAGGTCGCTCTAGCGCTCAACGAACGCAAACACACTACTTCGGGCCAGCGCGTGCACAAGTCGATGACGCACAAGCAGTACTTGTGTCCTCGGCCCGACACTGGCTCTAGCGGCCCGATAACGTCCACGTTAACCTGCTGAAAAGGATATCTGGGTCTCGTCAGAGGCTCTATCGGGATGCCATCCGCGCGACGCAAGTCTGATCTTGTCTGGCAACCGTGACAGCTGTTGCAGTGCTGCCGTACGTCGTTTTCTACGCCTGGCCAATAAAAGCTGTACTTGATCCTACAGCTTGTTTTACGGCAACCCAAATGCCCTGCCCAGCACGACTCGTGCGCTAGCTGCAAAACCTCCGCTCTGCGGCATTCGGGGAGTACCAGCTGGGTTACCGTCTGTCCTAACATCTTATCCCGGTGATAAAGTAACCCGTCGATTACCAGCATGCCGCCCTTTCCCGTCGCCGCTCTTCCCCACGCTTCCTGCAAGGTTGGGTCCCCCCGCTGTTTCTCGCGGAATTCTTCGGACGCGGACTTCTCCTCCACGCTGTCAGTTAGGGTTCCGTCAGGCGACGCGGTGCTACCCTGCTGATCCCCCTCGTCGAGGCCCGTTACAGCTACCTCGCTGATCAACGTCCCCTCTGTCGCGTGTCGCTCTACTGACTGCGCACGAGTGTTCGCCTCGTCCTGCTGCTGCACAACCACGGCGTTCAGAGGTTCGTGTTCGAGCTCTAGCTGCGCGCCTCCTACTTCTGCATTACCTACCACTACCCCTTCGAAGGCGCCCTCCTCGTTCAGCAACTTCCATGCTTCTTCGGAAAGCAGGCAATCCGTCATCACGGACCACTGTAATTTCCGCCCCCGTGTCCAATACCGCTTCTATATGTTTGTCCTTGCAGCCTAGCGACACCGGAATTAAATCACTGTGTGTGGCCACGGGCCCTTCCATTGAAACGCGCGCAGCTAAGCTGTCACCTTTACCGCCTGGGACCCCTTCCGTCGGCTGTTTCGGACGCCGAGGGCAATTCCATTTTTGGTGCCCTGTACTGCCGCAACTGTAGCAAGACCTGGGCTTGGGCTTTCCTTCCGTACCTAGGCTTTTTCCAGCGCTACGGCCCTTCGTTGTCTCGTTGCCGGGTCTAGCACTGCTCGCGCTTTGCGATTCCGCCGCCTTCAGCTTCGTCTGTCTAGCCGCGCTGTTCGCCCCCTGGGGGGGGGGATAGTTGTGTCTTTCCCCAAAAGGCGGCTTCCAAGAAGCCAGCCTCGGAGTCGAGGCTCGAAGCGCAGCGACGCTCGGTTCGAGTGTAGGAAGCGCGGGGACAAAAATGGGACCCTCTCCGCTACCAACGGAAAAACCAATCGTCCCCAAAACTCCCCCGGTACCTCGTACGCTTCTAGGGCACTCTCCACGGACTCGAACCACACTGGTGCCTCAGCTTCTGTCGGAAATTTGGGTAACACCCCGGTGAGGACCTTTGAATAGCGCCTCAGTTCGCTACACGGATCCCGCCTGTCAACCGCAGGTTCGCTCCCCGAGAGCTCCCGCTCATCATCTGCGACAGTCTCTCCATCTCAAACCGCAACTCCTGCAGTCTGCGTTCTGGCGTAAGATTTCCGAAACGGTCCTCTCTCTGGCCCTCGTGCGCACTACCCTCTTCCGGGTTTGACGCGCCGCTCTCGTCTCCCGACTCGCGACTCATGCCTAGCGCTCGCCTGTCCGGGTTCAAGTGGGCAAACCTCGTGTCCATAACAGTCACAACGACTCAAGAAAGGCAGCGGTACCCCAGAGGTACACTAGAGGTACCCCAGAACACTAGAGGACTCACCGCTTGAGACGCTGCTGCTTGCTGCTGCCTCGCCTTGCCCGCCGTCACGCCCTCGCCGTCGCCCGATGCCGCTTGGGGAGTCGCCGAACCGTTGACTTGGGTCGACAGCTGCCCGGCCGATGCCTCTTCGCCTCGGTGGCCTGCTCGCTCGTTGTTTCAGGCCGCCGCTTTGACGTCTTGGCTGCCTCCTCAATTGCGTCTCCTCGCAGCACGACGAACTCCTCGGTACGCAGAGCGTTCCTGGTCGTCGTTGTCTCGATCCTGTCTCGACTGTGCCAGTAGACTCCCTCACCTTCTCCCCCACTCCCTCTTGATTCCAGAGCAGAGCTCTCTCAGCTGCGTAGCCGCTGTCAGTTGCAGAAGGGAGTGGAAGGTGGGCCGTAGCTGCCTAGCCTCATATCGGGGTTGTTCACACTTCTCAAGGATGGAGACGACTCCTTTCTTTGCAAAACAACTCGATATTTATATACAGGGTATATATACAAGGTTACATGGCAGCTATGTACATTGGAACTTTCGCAATATAACTCGGCAGAGCCGACAAGTGCATAGCACCGCTCCTGCGACAAGAACCCCCGTGCGGAGCCGTGAGCCAGGTTTTAACCCCCTGATTGCTCCTCCCAATTCTCCCCACGGCAAATCAAAAAAACTCAGCCCGCTTATTGGGCCAACCGTAAATTGGTCTGCCGGAGGCCTCCACCCCCTCTCTCTCTCTGAAGCCTTTTGAGCCACCAGCCTGAGAGAGAGACGTGGAAGACGTCCGGCAAACGACATTCTCAGAAGTGCACTAAAAAAACATACACGATGGTGGCGCCGTTCAGTTACCCTGCTCGTGTTCATACACTGTGTGGCCGGTTAACTAGCCGAGCCATGCCGTCCCCCCTTGGAACCATCTCGTATCCGTTGACAGGCTTTTAACAGACACTTTGCGAGATTTACTGATGCCACGTGCACCGTACTCGGCGACATCTCGTCTCTGTCGACAGGCGTTCACGGATCCTATGCGAGATTTATTGACGTCCCAGTCTTGGCTCCCTTCGCACTGCTTCCCGGACCCCCCGCGGGCTGCGGGCCGCTGCGTTGGTCATTAAACCGATGGTCAATAGGGCGCGTCTTTTTGTTCGAACGGTTATGGGCAGCTGGCAAGTGTTCTTTTGTGTCCGCGCTTCCTACACTCGAACCGAGCGTCGCTGCGCTTCGAGCCTCGACTCCGAGGCTGGCTTCTTGGAAGCCGCCTTTTGGGGAAAGACACAACTATCCCCCCCGTTCTCGACACGCCGGACCTTACATGGCCCATCGTACTTGGGAAGAAATTTAGACGAGAGCCCTGGTGTGCGATGCGGCACTGACAGCCACACAAGGGCACCCGGGAGAAAGACGGGAGTCGAGTTCTGGGCATCGTGGATGGCTTTTTGGCGGTTCTGGTCATCGGAGGTAAAGTGGCGGGCCAGCTGGCGACATTCTTCTGCGTGCCTGGCGGATTCCAAGATCGGCGGGCACTCGGACGCGTCCGGTCGATAGGGCAGAATGGTGTCAATGGTGTGGGAAGGGTGACGGCCATAAACGAGGTAAAAAGGGGAGAAACCAGTGGTAGCTTGCGTCGAGGTATTGTAGGCGTAGGTTACGAACGGAAGAACTCGGTCCCAATTCGAGTGATCAGGTGTGACGTACATAGCGAGCATGTCACCAAGAGTGCGATTAAAGCGCTCTGTAGTGCCGTTGGTCTGCGGATGGTAAGCAGTACATGTGCGGTGTACAATAGCACATTCAGCGAGCAATTTTTCAACGACCTCTGATAAGAAGACGCGGCCACGATCGCTGAGAAGTTCTTGAGGACCTCCATGACGCAGCACAAAACGGTGCAGTATGAAAGAGGCGACCTCTTGTGCTGTGGCAGTTTGAAGAGCAGCAGTCTCGGTATAGCGTGTTAAGTGGTCGACTGCAACGATTATCCACCTGTTGCCGGTAGGAGTCAATGGAAGCGGCCCATAGAGATCTATACCGACCCTATCAAAGGGTCGGGAAGGGCACGGCAAAGGTAGTAGTTCACCGGCGGAGATGTGCGGTGGAGATTTTCGGCGATGACATTCACGGCAAGAGCGGACGAAGTTGCGGACGAAAGTATACATGCCACGCCAGTAGTAACGGTGTCGAAGTCTTTCGTACGTTTTGAAAACTCCTGCGTGGCCACACTGTGGGTCAGCGTGGAAAGAGGAACAGATCTCCGACCTCAAGGCTCGCGGTACGACGAGCAACCAGGTGCGTCCCTCTGGTGCATAGTGGCGTCGATAGAGGAGCTTGTCGCGAATCGCAAAGTGCGGGACTTGGCGCCGGAGCATTCGCGACGCTGGGACTTGAGAAGGGTCGGAGAGGAGGTCTAGCAGAGACGCAGTCCACGGGTCATTGCGCTGTTAGGCAGCAATGCTGTCAAAGTCGAGAGATGATAATGTGCTCTCACACGTGGAATCAGCAGTGGCTTCCAGAGAGAGAGGGGAACGGGAAAGCGCGTCAGCGTCAGCGTGCTTCCGTCCTGAGCGATAAACCACGCGTATATCGTAATCTTGAATTTTCAACGCCCAGCGAGCAAGGCGGCCGGATGGGTCTTTTAACGTCGAAAGCCAGCACAGCGCGTGGTGGTCAGTCACGACGTCAAAAGAACGGCCATATAAATATGGGCGAAACTTGCCAAGCGCCCACACAATGGCCAAACACTCCTTTTCTGTGACGCTGTAGTTACTCTCTGCCTTGGTGAGCGTGCGACTTGCGTATGCCACGACGTATTCGGTGTGGCCAGGTTGACGCTGTGCAAGCACAGCACCCAGGCCTACACCGCTGGCGTCGGTATGGACCTCAGTTGGAGCTTGAGGGTCAAAATGGCGAAGAATGGGTGGCGTCGTGAGAAGCCGTCGCAAGGTGGCGAAAGCCTCGTCGCAGGCAGGAGACCACGATGAAAGATCTTTAGTGTCGCCAAGGAGTTGTGTGAGAGGCGATATAATTGACGCAAAGTTTCGAAGAAATCGCCGGAAATGAGAACATAGGCCAATGAAACTGCGAAGTTCTTTGATGCTAGTAGGTTTAGGAAACGCAGTAACAGCGCGCAATTTCTCGGGATCCGGGAGGATGCCGTCCTTGGACACAACGTGGCCTAGAATGGTCAGTTGACGCATGGCAAATCGGCATTTTTTAAGGTTTAATTGCAAACCCGCGTTGGTCAAGCAACTAAGGACGTGCTGAAGGCGGCGCAAGTGTGTTGCGAAGTCAGGGGCGAAGACCACGATGTCATCGAGGTAGCATAGGCAGATCTTGCATTTAAGGCCACGGAGAACGTTGTCCATCATTCTTTCGAACGTAGCAGGTGCGTTGCAAAGTCCGAAAGGCATGACGGTGAATTCATACAAGCCGTCTGGCGTGACAAAGCGGTTTTGGGGCGATCGGCCTCCGCCATCAGCACCTGCCAGTAGCCTGACCGCAAGTCTAGCGAGGAAAAGAACTCAGCACCCTGTAAAGAATCCAGAGCATCGTCAATGCGCGGCAGTGGATAGACATCCTTCAGCGTGATCTTGTTCAATCGCCGGAAATCGACACAGAAGCGGATGGAACCGTCTTTCTTTGTGACAAGTACCACCGGAGACGCCCATGGGCTCTGGGAAGGTCGAATGACACCTCGGCGGAGCATGGCGTCCACCTGGTCGGCGATGACACGGCGTTCTGTAGCAGACACGCGATATGGACGTTGCCGCAGCGGTGATGAGAACCCGTGTCGATGTGGTGTTCGACTGCTAAGGCACGACCTAGCGATGTTTGGCAACGTCGAAAGAAGGGCGGTAGTGTGAGGATGGTAAGGAGCTCTGATCGCTGCGCAGGTTTCAAATCTTCGGCGATGAGCGGTCGGAATACGTCTGCAGATGCTGGGTCAGGCGTGGAGAGGACACCCAGTTCACAGACGGCCGTCGAAGGCACCTCATCGGGGACGGAGATGATTCGTGTGGTGTTGACCGTCTCGACGTGGCCAAGGCACTCGTGACAAAGCAATGACAGCGGCGATGAATGATGGTTGTAAATGGGCATTGTGGCGAAACCTGCGACAAGGTCAAGAGCTCCTTACCATTAATTTCGGCTATCAGCGACGCCTGGTCGTGGCCGTTGGTCAGGCTGGACAGTGATGCCAGGTCGTGTGCGGGAGGTCGTCTCGTCAGAGCTCCCTGCTTCCACAATTCATCATAGCTCTGGCACAAGCTAATAACGTCATTAACTGTGGACGGGTTCTTCGCCAGGAGCATTTGGAAAGCGTCATCATCAATTCCTTTCATGATGTGTTTGATTTTCTCACTTTCCGTCATGGCAGCGTCCACGCGTCTGCACAGGTCGACAACGTCTTCTATATAACTGGTGAACGTTTCACCCGCGTCTTGTGCGCGTGCGCGCAAACGCTGCTCGGCTCGCAGTTTTCGGACGGCGGGTCGGTCGAATACTGCCGTGATGGAGGTTTTGAACTGCGGCCACGTTTGGACATCTCCCTCGTGGTTCCTGAACCAAAGACTGGCAACACCCGCGAGGTAGAACGATACGCGCGTTAACTTGTCCGCGTCGGTCCATTTGTTCAGAGCGCTCACCCTTTCGTAAGTCGAGAGCCGATCTTCAACGTCGTTGTCGTCTGTTCCGCTGAAGATTGGAGGCTCACGCTGCGGAACACTGCCAGGGCAGGTGGCAGGTGGTGATGGAAGCGTCTGCTGGTTGGCGTCCGGCATAGCAGAAGGTAGCCTCCGAGAACGAAGATCCAGTTACCCTGCACCTCCACCAAATATAAAGGAGATTTATTGGGGCTCGAGCTTATCGTTGGTCGCGTAATGCACCGAGCACAGTCCGCTAGCGCGAGGCTCTGCTGCACCCTCGATGCTGCTGCTTCTGCGCCGGAGTACTTCGTCTTCGTTACAATATATATATATATATATATATATATATATATATATATATATATATATATATATATATATATATATATATATATATATATATATATATATATATATATATATATGCAGGGTGTTTCAAAAAATGTGTCCGAAAATACTCAAAAATCAGGAAGGTGTGATATTTGTTCGACGCCTTCACAATTACTTCTTTTGTAGCCGCAGGCATCTTTAGATAGCTAAAGACATCATTTGGGACACTATAGTCGGGTACAACTTTAGAAAAAAGGAGAGGCCCCGCCCATATGACCGAAGCGCGGCAGCCGATTGCCTCCGCGGCAAAGAAATAGTCCCGCTTTAAAAAAATTGTGGTTCTAAATCGCGTAATTCCCGGTACGTATAATACTTTCGTACCTTGATGACTGGTTTGATAGAGCTGTCGTGATGGGAATGCAACAGCACATGCCGGATCGCGAGAGAAAAATAACCCCGTGCCTTCTACAACGCTGCGCGTCGTCTGCTCTCTAAATTCGTTGCAAGGGACAAAAGTAGAAAGGGCAGCGCTGCATGGTTTTTGCGCTCGTTTACATGTACACGGATAATTTACTACTCGTTTCCCGAGCCTAAAATTAATCAGTTGCTGTTTAACAAATACTTAAAGGCACAATGCACTTATCGAAACCATTACAAACCTGGGGCGAGAAGACGACCGAGGCAGGAAAGGTAAAAGAAAGCTTCGTTCATCGTTTTAAATAAATACATGGATGCTTGTCTCCTGGTTTTAAATAGCAAAATATTTCTGCTTTTTTTAGTTTTATGCTTTCACAAACTTATTTTCAAGAATGTGATGCATCTTATTTTCTTTTTCTTTCACGTTTTTTTTTTCTTTTTGCAAACCTGCGATCTCACGAGATTTCGCACGGCGTTCAGCGCGAGTTTTCCGCCATGGAGCCCAGCGAGGTGACATCGGAAAGCGATTCTTTGTTGCCGAACGAGCCTTGTGTTGCCTCGATGTCCACACCACCAAGGAGCGTCGGCAAGAACAAGAGCGGCCACATCCTCAACAGCGATTCACGGAACATGATCTTCCACTGCTACACGTACTGGCGCAACAGGGAGCCCGAACGCAGCGTGGAGGACACGAGCAAGTTTGTCGCCGAGATGCTCGGTGTCAGCGAAAGCACAGTCTTCAAGGTGAGGAGAGAGGCCAAGGCTTCGTCTTCTTCGGGCGGCAATCTCTCGACGCCCTCGCGAAAGCGCCCACGAAATGCGGAGAAGAGAAGACGCAGCACGAAATATGACAGCTTCACGTTGTGCGCGCTGAGGTCATGTGTGCACGATTTCTTTCGCCGCAACGAGATACCGACGGTCGAGAAGATAACCAACGAGTTCTCGAACCGTATGGATCTCCCGTCACTGAAGCGCTGTACTGTGCGGCGCCTGCTTGCCGAGATCGGCTTCAAGTACGAGAAGAGGTGCCGCAACTCGCTGCTTATCGACCGCGACGACATCGTCGAGTGGCGGAATCGCTACCTTCGTGACGTGGAGCGCTACCGGGCGGAAGGCCGAAAGATCTTCTTCCTGGACGAGACATGGGTGACGGCGGGACACACTCAGTTGATCGTATGGACAGACACCGTGGTGCAGAAGCGCGGACGCCTGTACGCTCGCGCAAATGGCCTTTCAACGGGTCTGAAACAACCCTCTGGGAAAGGCCAGCGCCTGATCGTCACGCACATCGGCAGTGAAGATGGGTTCGTAGACGGCTGCTTGGATGTATTCCGAGGGCGAAAAACAGGCGATTACCACGAAGAAATGGACGGCAATCGCTTCGAGGGATGGTTCGGCGACGTGCTGCAGAAGTTGCCAGCTGGTAGTGTCATTGTTTTGGACAATGCACCTTACCACTCCCGGCGAGAAGAGAAATTGCCGACGACGTCCTGGAAGAAGGAAAACATACAAGAGTGGCTGAATAGCAAGGACATCGCCTACAGCGCGACGTTAGTGAAGAGGCAGCTGCTTGAGTTGGTGGCATCTGTGAAGCCACGCTTTCTCAGCTACATCATAGACAACGCAGCTGCAAGGGCCGGTTGCGTTGTGCTCAGGCTCCCGCCGTACCACTGCGAATTCAATCCCATTGAGCTCGTGTGGGCAAAGGTGAAAAATGGTATCGCTGCGGACAACCGAGACTTTAAGCTGTGCACTGTTGAAGACATCTTGAGGGAAAAAATCAAGAACGTAACGGCGGAAGACTGGAGGAAGAACATCCGGCATGTGATGGAACTGGAGGCTAAGTTCCGAGTTGACACGTCTGGAAGTGACCATGTCCAGCCCATCGTCATCCAACTGGGGGAAGATGACACTGAAGAAAGCGACTCTGACTGCGAGCTGTCCGGCATTGAGCCCCTCGAGGAAGCTTAACGGCTACCTATTAATTAAATAACAGCCCTTATCAGGGCTACCTAAATGTTGCCGGTGGGGATGTTGTGTTCAGTCATCCACCCCGTGACCCCTCAAATAAGTAGGCAGTTCATTTGATGGCGTATTCCTTTTAATGGAAGTTCAATTCTGAAAGAGCAACGTCCTGCACACATTTTGCTCAATTTAACTACTGGCATGGAAACATGCTGAAATGCTGGCAAATCGAAATGCAAACATAATTATTAACCCTGAAAAACCATGTGGCGCCCAAGATCCTCATCCAGGCAGCCACTGTCCAGCTTGACAGGCCCGTTGATGAGATAGCTGCAGTCAACGCGAAATTGACAACCACTGTTAACAGCTTGCACGCCACAGCACATTAATGTGGTTTCATTGTTTGGGTATCTAGCTCATGCAAGTAAGGAACAATTATAAAACATCATTACTTTAGTGAAGCCCAAACTGCTCATTCGTGCAGCCATTGCCATGTTGTGGCGCCCTATGGTGAAGTAGCAGCAGCCGAGGCGAAGTTGACTGCCAATGTTGGCAGGGCGTATGTTGAAACGAAAACAAAAGTGGCTACGTTGGAACCACCGAGAAGCTTTACATGCCCCTAAAGGCCAATCAATGCAGCCAAGCAATAACAGGGACACACCGTCGGCCCAGTTTACTCCATAGCATAGTCACTGTTAATTTCACTAAGCCGCTTCAAAAAATAATATCAAAGCAAGCCCAGTGCCGTGCCCCTGTTGCCCATTTCCAGGTAGTTGTGCCACCCTTAGTGTTCTTTATAGCCTGTTCAGATGAATAATGCCAATGCAAGCACTGCGAGAAGCAATTGTAAGCTTCAGGTCTGCCGAGGCAGTCATGTTGGAGCCATCGACAAGCTTTACATGCCCCTAAAGGCCAATAAATGCAGCCAAGCAATAACAGGAACACACCGTCCGCTCAGTTTACTCTACAGCACAGTCACTGTTAATTTCACTAAGCCACTTCAAAAAATAATATCAAAGCAAGCCCAGTGCCGTGCCCGTTGCCCATTTCCAGGTAGTTGTGCCACCCTTAGTGTTCTTTATAGCCTGTTCAGATGAATAATGCCAATGCAAGCACTGCGAGAAGCAATTGTAAGCTTCAGGTCTGCCGAGGCAGTCATGTTGGAGCCATCGACAAGCTTTACATGCCCCTAAAGGCCAATAAATGCAGCCAAGCAATAACAGGAACACACCGTCCGCTCAGTTTACTCTACAGCACAGTCACTGTTAATTTCATTAAGCCACTTTAACACATAATAGCAATGCAAGCCCAGTGGAGTGCTCCTGTTGCCCGTTTCCAGGTAGTTGTACCGCTCCTATTGTTGTTGACAGCCTGTTGAGATGAATAATGCCAATGTGAGAAGGCCCAAGGTAATCATTGAGGCAGCAGCCACCGTCGAGCTTGAGGGGCCGAGTGGTCAAATAACGATAGTCAGGGCACGCTTGAAAGACACCGTTAGCAGTCTTGCACTACAAACCACAGTCACGTCATAGCCATTGTTGGTAAAATAGCAGTAGTCAACTCCAAATTGAGAGCAACTGTTAGCAGCTCGCATGCCAAAGCACAGTCATGTGGTTGCACTGTTTATTTTGGTTATCTGGCTGAGGCAAGTAATGAAAATAAGAACAATTATAAAACATAATTTGCTTAGTGACGTCCATAATACTCATTTCGGCAGGCACCGTTGATCTTTACGGGCCCCATGGTACTTAATTGCAGTAATTGGGCGTACGCTTGAAAGGCACTGTTAGCATTCTGCACTTCAAATCATATAAATGTAGTAGCCATTGTTTAATTTGTTTATCTGACTGGACAAGTAATGCAAACACAAGCACAATTATTAACCCTGAATAACTCTGCTAGCATTTTCTGCTTTTTTTTTGGTACTGAAAAATGCCGAGTAAAGTTAGATGTTTTACTGAGGTACTTTGGCCATCGAACAAGCCCTAGGCAAAGTGACAGTCAGATTCAGACAATGAAATTGGTGAAGTAATAAATGGTGAAAGTTGCAAAAGCTCTCGGTACACTACTTTACTGTGCTCCATTCACTGAAAAATGCCTTTATAACGATGATAGCGTCAGACAGGAAATGACAGCCCACTGCACAATGTTATTCGTATTGAAAATGTGTACCACCATATGTGATGGGCAGTGAAACCTGTTTACGAAGACTGGAAGCATGAAAAATGCAACAACATAGCAAGGTGCCGTTTCACAATATGGCACCCTTTCATGTGCACTTCTGAAGAGCTGCCGCATGCACTGATGCATAAACACATGAACAAGGGTAAGAAGTGAAATTAGTGGGCAATCCACGGGATTCTTTTAAGATAATGTAGCTCTGTAAGCTTCTTTGTTGTCACAGCTGATAGACCTATCTTTTTTTGCAAGTTGGTTAGTCACATTGTGGCAACAACACAAGAAGCAAGGACAGAAAAATAGGAGAAAACAAAGCAAATAGGCAGACTGAGAAGACAAGGTGGACGAGAGAGAAAGGCTTTAGTGAAGTCGAAGAGGTCAGTCGCGCTATTCAGAGGACTTGGTGCTTTGAATGAGATGACTATGAGTTTAGGAAATTCTGAAAAAAAAAAGACGCAGCTGAAAGACAATTTACAAAAACAAACGGTAACATAAAATAAAAAGACAGAAAAAGGAATGAACACAAGCACGCACAGAAGCACGCACATATTTACACATGCGCACAAACGTAAGCGCGAGAACTAAGAAAATCTCAAATATAAAGGAATGGGAAGATAAAAAATATAAACAAACGCCAGAAAAAACGCACACATTTACAGACAGGTGTGCGTAGAGGTATCATGAGTCGGTTCACAAGCTGATATATGTCCACGTTGTCAAATTTTTTTTTCGTTTTTTGCACCGTTGCCTGAGCGGTCACAGGAATTTTTAGTGGCAACATATCACGAGAATGGAAAAGCAGCTCATAGCTTTGTCATGGGAAAGCATAGCGAGCTCTGGCAGCACACCTTATACGTGATTGTGTCACAGCTGGCATTCTACAGCTGGCGCGCGGTGAGCAATGAGAACCACAGAACGACGCGAATTTACGCCAAGTTCCCTTTTGAAGGCAGCGGTTTAACGGTCATAATTGGTTCGACTTGGTTCTGGGGCGAACAAACATCTGACCGTTGCTAATTCAACCACATTCCCTCAAGCAGCGCGTGTTAGGAGAGCAATCAATCGACGTTGCTACACAACACAGGAACAACGCAGCCATACCCTCGGCTATCTTATAACACTGCTGCTAACAATCGTTCGCGCTGAGCTGGCAGAAACGAATTTTTGCGTGGGAGGTCGCTTCCACAAATGTATTCCGTTGATGAACTCGTAGGTTTGTTCCATCCGCGTACACTTTTCTTATTTCTCCTGAGAATGCTTCTGCTCGATCAGCTCACCACGTCCGACGGAAAACACAGCGACACGGTACACGAGCACACCCACCGCTCACAGTAGGCACCACACAGCGCACTTTGGCAAACTTCCCTCGTCATAACTTCACTTCGGAGCAAAACAAAACACCATGGAACGAACACACACTATGTTTGCTTGCAGCGGTGTGTCGCCGCCGCGTCCCGTTTTTCAGACGAAGCGAAGCGCAGCGTCACCGATGCTCGGTGCAGTCTCCCTTCGCCGGATAATGGCTCAGAACAAACACACGCAGTACAAATGGTGCATCGTAAGCTCGCAATAATATTTCCGGCATGACAGGCCACCAAAAACAGCTTAGGAATTCACTCTGACGAGGCATGCTCACAGCTGACGCGACTCGGCCGAGTTCGAAGCGCGGGCGGCCATCTTCTCCTTGAGCGGAGTCACCGGCCGTCCGGCTCGTGACGTCAGTCTAGAGCGCGCGCCCATTGGTGGAAGCGCGTGTGCATCCGCCTTTGAGGTGCAAATGCCGCTTTTTTCTAAAGTTGTACCCGACTATAATTATGAAAGTTAGATTAAATAACTTTTTAATTAATGGAGTTAGGCGGTTATGTCACATGGGAGAATTGAAGTTCTTTATGCAAAGAACCCATCCCAGCTTTGAGACTAAGACAAAACGACCTGTATTAATTATTGCAGCGTAATGAAATTCAACCAATTTCAACGGCGAAACCGAAACCGAAGCACCGATGAGCGCAACAAGCAGACGACCAGAATGACGTCACTGTTCAAAACAACGAGTACAGAGGTGTAGTTCTTCAGCGTTCTTTAATGTATGTGCGCCATGCGTGCTATAATAGCAAGCGCAGCCGGCACACCAGCACAACGAAGTCGGTTGATGCTCGATATAACGACGCTAACTCATTCTGGACGTCTCAGAAGAATATGGCGGTTGAGCGCTCCGCGTTTCGGTTTCGGTTTTGCCGCTGCATTTGGTCCAATTTCATTACTTCTCAATTATTACTAGAGGCCACATTTTCGAAACCTCAAAGCTGCAATTGGTTCTTCGCAGGAAGGACTTGAAGTGTCCCATTTGACTTAACCACATACCTCCGCTAATTAAAAAGTTAATTAATCTAACTTTCATAATTAGTGTCCCGAATGATGTCTAGCTATCTTAAGATGCCTGCGGCGACGAAAGGAGTAATTGTGATGGCGTCGAACAAATTTCGGATCTTCCTGATTTTTTAGTATTTTCGGACACATTTCTTGAAACACCCTGTGTGTGTGTGTGTGTGTGTGTGTGTGTGTGTGTGTGTGTGTGTGTGTGTGTGTGCGTGCGTGCGTGCGTGCGTGCGTGCGTGCGTGCGTGTGTGTGTGTGTGTGTGTGTGTGTGTGTGTGTGTGTGTGTGTGTGTGTGTGTGTGTGTGTGTGTGTGTGTGTGTGTGTGTGTGTGTGTGTGTGTGTGTGTGTGTGTGTGTGTGAAAGACCTTTATATAAATTCTGGGAAGGATCGGTACTATTTCATGCGCTTAGATTTTTTCAGTTACGTGATCCATGCGTTTAGAAAAATCACAGCATATCCACGGAGCGAATGATGATAAGTGGGCGAAGCTGCGGAGGTTCATCGGTGAACCGTGAATCTTCCGTGAATTCTGCCCAGTACATCATCACCGACGTGAGATCGGGCGCGTTTATACTAAAGGTTCGATGAGAGTTATGATGACTTGCAGCTCACTTTAATTTTACATGTACGCTGTGAATTTTCATTGTTTAGAAAACCATTGCTTTAGAAAACATCTGGCGTCTTTCGTTAAGCAGCTGGCGTCTTTTCGTTTTGCTTTAGAAACATCTGGCGTCTTTTCGTTTTGCTTTTAGAAACCATCTGGCGTCTTTCGTTGGTTTATTTCATCAATCAACGGCGTTTTGAACAAAATTTTTATTGTTTAATCACGCGCAGGAGAAATCTCACCAGGCACTACCTTGGAGGTAAACAATGGCTGCTAATGGGAATGAGAGACAGAAGATGTCGGCTTTTAGCTAACACTTACACTTCTGCTAACGTTTCCTACTGGAACATGCCAATGGCTGCTAATGGGGAATGAGAGACAGAAGAATTCGGCTTTTAGTTAACGCGCACGCTGCGAATTTTTTATTGTTCAACAACGCACAGGAGAAATCTCCCACCGGCACCACCTAGGAGGTCAAGATCTGGTACTAGCGTTAAGACTGGTTACGCACTACGACGGGGACGAACGGGTGCCGCTTTAAGGAGCTTCGCCCCTAAAAAACAATTGAGGAGTCATTCCGCGTTGCTTGTATGGATGACCAGCTAAGCTGTTTGCACACAACACAGAGATGACACAGACTTTCGAACCGTAGCCGATCACGCACCCCGCAACTAAATCCGAACTGTCTGCCCAGAAAGTCATCTATGGATGTAGCATATGCTCCTTTAAAGTTTTCCTCCATCTTCTTTCAGCGACATGCGTCGTCTTGTCTGGCTTGACATGTGCTCTTCGTGTTTTGCGCATGATATTAATTGGTGTTTGCTGCCAGCTTGTCCCTATCTTCATTTTTAGTGGACCAGTGGAGAGTAGTGTGGTTTGCCCAATTTATTTTTAAATGCGAAGCATTTCTTAGCGAACTTCTGCGACTTTGAGCGTATCTATCTATCTATCTATCTATCTATCTATCTATCTATCTATCTATCTATCTATCTATCTATCTATCTATCTATCTATCTATCTATCTATCTATCTATCTATCTATCTATCTAGCCGCCTACGACTTTGTGCTCTCCTGACCGTTTCGTTAATCGGATGTATACCAAAATTGGTGTGTCATAACATGACCTTATTACGAATATAAATGACAGGTCATATCATGAAAATCATGACACGCATGTCATGAACAGCATGATTTACATTCCACGGCCTTAGGCTCTTGCGACCGTTCCGTTAATTTCATATACACCAAAATTGGTACGGCGCGACAAGAATTCATGACGAACATAATCACAGGTCCTAACATGCAAATAATGACGCGCATGTCATCGGCAGCATGATTTACATGACATGGTATTTGGGGGCTCGCGGCCGTTTAAATGAAGGGATATATACGAAAACTGGTATGGACGAGACATTTCTGTATTACGAACATAACTGACACGTGGTAACATGAAAATCATGACATGCATGTCATGTACGAGATGATTTACATGCCACGCTCATGGCGCACTCGCGGTCGTTTCGCTAGATTGATATACACCAAAATTGGTATTGTGCGATGTGACTGCATGAAGAACATGAATAACAGGTGGTAGCAAGAAAATCATGATATCCATGACATGTGTGTCATGATTTACATGCCACGCTCATGGTGCATTCGCGGCCGTTTCGGTAACTTGATATACACCAAAATTGGTATTGCGCGAAGCGACTGTATGACGAACGTAAATGAAAGGTGTTAACATGAAAATCATGACATGCATGACATGTACGCCATGATTTACATGCCATGCTCATGGCGCACTCGTGGCCGTTTCGCTAGATTGATATGCACCAAAATTGGTATTGCGGGATGTGACTGTATGAAGAGCATGAATAACAGGTGGTAAAATTAAAACCACGACATGCGCATATCATGTATGTAATGATTTGCATGCCACGCTCACGGTGCATTCGCGGCCGTTTTGCTAGCTCGATATGCACCAAAACTGGTATTGCGCAATGTGACTGTATGATGAACATTAGTGACAGGTGGTAACATGAAAAACCATGATATGCATGTCATGTATGGCATGATTTACATGCTAACTCATGGTGCACTCGCGGCCATTTCGCTCGCGTTTCATTGGCATGGTGTATACTAGATTGTGCATGCGTGCGTGTATGGCAAACGTGCGGTATATGGTGGACTAGGTGCCATGGCAGCCCCGCCACGGTGGTCTAGTGGTTATGGCACTCGACTGCTGACCCGAAGGTCGCGGGATCGAATCCCGGCCGCGGCGGCTGCATTTTCGGTGGAGGCGAAAATGTTTGAGGCCCGTGTACTTAGATTTAGGTGCACGTTAAAGAACCCCAGGTGGTCAAAACTTCCGGAGCCCTCCACTACGGCGTCTCTCATAATCATATGGTGGTTTTGGGACGTTAAACCCCAGATATTATTATTAGGTGCCATGGCATGAATGATTTCATTTAGCTCAAAGACAAACAAGGCGATGTATGCAGCTCTTTGCTGGCTGCTTCGCATTACCTCGATTCCCACAGTGCGTGGGATCTGCCGAATTTTTTTAAATACGTGCGCTCGGCGTCTTCGCAAGCGCATAGACGGATTGCCCTGGCCATACGCAGCTTCGCAGAAAAAGAGAAGTGGTTGGAAAGGTTGCTGCTGCCGCTTCGTATTTCGGTTCACATTTGTCTCTGTCATCCTTTAGTGACTCGCTGGAGCAAACGCAGCCTATTATTACACGCAGAAAAAGCGCGCAATTACCCGTACCCGAGCAACTCTCCGAGCGCGTAATCGCGATTTCTGCAAGGCCAAACTGAGCGAAATAGTGCAAAAAAAAAAAGAAGAAAGGGACTAGCTAGAACACCGCGCGCCAACTTCTCCGGACTGTCTTACTCCGTTTATTGCATTGTGGAGCACGAAGTGTGTACGGTGTCCTTGCACCATTCACCTTTCGCTTTCTTTCTCGTTCGGTGTCCTCGTTGTCCTTACGTCGAATCTACCCGATTCCCAGCAATTATGCATACGGCCGTTCAGTTGGAAACTCGCTCATTAATGCGCCAAGTGACCCGATTAGCTCCGAGTACCCATTTGTTTGTTTGCTTGTGTGTGCGTGTGTTGTGTGTGTGTGTGTGTTTGTGTGTTTGTGTGTGTTTGTGTGTGTGTGTATGCGTGTTTGTGTGTGTGTTTGTGTGTGTTTGTGTGTGTGTTTGTGTGTGTGGTTGCGTTTGCGTGTTTGTGTGTGTATGTGTTTGTGTGTGTATGTGTTTGTGTGTGTGTTTGTGTGTGTGTGTGTGCCTGGTTGTGTGCGTTCGTATTCTTGCCTGCCTGGATTTGCTGTGTCGTTTTTCTTTTCGCTTTTCCTGCTAATATATTGACTAATAGATAGCATATTAGCGAGCTTTAGAATTGGTGATCCAAGACAATGGGTCCCCAAGCTGCGTTGGATACGCTGCTCTTGTATTCGTAGGAGCAGCAGAGTTTGAGAGCTGGGTCTGACGTAGGCGGCGTTGGGTCAAACGCACGGGACGCCCCACGTGGCGAAATTAAAATTATGTGAGACGCTGGCCATACTGCGTCGTGGCCCGCGCTGCGTCCGCGTCATCTCGCTGACGACCCAAGGTGCCTTGCGGACCTACGCTAGTTTTCGATTTCTGGGTCTTGGGACAATGCGAGCGCAAGAACCCAAGATTGGCTTGAGTTCTGCGCATGCGCCCTGGCGGCGCGCAAGTTCCTTGGGTCCTCAATTCAGAAACTCTCTCTGCACTAACGGCGCATTTATGTTACTTGACTGTCGCTTGCCAATGTCCCCATATTGGAACGCGTATAAAAGTCGTGTTTTGGTAGAATTATCTCGTATTTGACCTGTAAACAAAATAAAACCAACTTGATAAGGAAACGGCTCCCGAACCCCTTGGATTCTTCAACGTGAATCTGAATCTAGGTATGCAGTTTTTATATTTCACCCCCATCGGAGTGCGGCGGTGTTGTGGCCGGCAATCAAGCAAGCCTCCTCGAGATTAGCATCACACCTTTGCCACTAAGCTGCCACCACGGGTGACGTGGTGAAGCAAGGAACTGGTAAGCGAATTTAAAGAAACTTGGGGTGTAGCAAACGTTTAGTTGAATGACGGCGTGTCATACAAGAAATCAGGACTCGATTACACATAATATCGAAACTTTTTCTTCGCCGCAGACAAACTTGCGATCATCATATGGATAGACCTTAAGCATCTCATTTGCACTGTCTATACACGTTCGACACTTCGGTGGTGCGTCTCATTTCCTCTTTCAAAAAGGCACTCGTGGGTTCGTTTATGTTAATACCGTACGAGGATGCGCTCAATAGTACTTCTTCAAGTCTTTCCGTCAAAGCTTTCAATGGTCTTTCTTACATTTGCATGAACAATCAAATATGCAATGAGGCGGCAAAAAGGGTTAGAGATCGGAAGCGTTCGAACTCTGGACAGCATTGAAGGCAGTTCTACAGTGACCGGAGCCACTAAGAATGCAGATTCGGAAATCATATGCATGTCTTGTTGCCACCTCGCGGAAAGAAACTGTATTTCTCTATTTCATTTCGGTGCGTAAATACCAAACCTATAGAAAACACAACAATGTTTACATTACGCACGTCCGAGAACGTAGCTATAGGTTTCCTCATGAGCCGGAGTCATGCCCGCGAACATTCCAAGCGGTCTGTTCTGCCATCATCTTGTTTCGAAAGCGATGTAACCTGCATTGTTTCTGTCTTTAATGCTATCTTCAAAGATATTTTTTTTGCGATTTTACCAGAATTGGAACGACCTTACAGTATAATGGGCTTGTCGTCACCACGCCTTCACTCGGAACCAGTTGTGGTCGCTTAAAAGGTAGAATGCCGGGCTGCTAAGTTCGGTGAGGGTGTATGTTCGATTCCCAGACCCAACGGTCACATATCGGTGAGGGTGAAATGCAATAACAACCGCAAACTTAGATTAAGGTGCACAATAAAGAATCCCGGGTGAAGGGAATTAGTGTGGAGTCCCATACTATAGGGCGTGGTAATCATATCGTGGTTGTGGCGCGCAAAACCCCCTAAACTAATACTAACAATTCGGAGCCGCTCTAGATCCGAACCAGACAGAGCGTTTCCGTTCCGAACATGCACCTGATCGTCATAGCGATCGGGTACCGGAAAAGGAAATGCGTCAATGCGTCTTCCGCGTCAAGGATAGAGAACGCACAGGCTCCGAGGAGCCGCCGCGCATGGCTCTGCGAAAAGGGTTGCCGTTGCTGGCTACATTGCGCCAAATTGGCTACTTTTCAACCCCGTTTGACAACGAAAATTTCCGGTGGGCTCCATGGCTACTTGCTGGCTACTTTTAAACTTTTGATTTGGCGCATTAAGTAGCATTTTTCTCCTTATCTTCAGATAAAATACATTGTTTCTAAGCTTTTTTGTCGTTGTTTCTAAGCTTTTTTTACCTACCAGCAGGCTGGTGCGCATCGAGATGCCCTTACGCAGGGTTTGGGGCCCCTGCAAACACGCAGTGGCTTAGTTGCGTGCATGTAAGCAAACGGATGGCAGGCACGATGCTCCTGCTGCCCGCCATCTGTGCTGATACTACGCGCAAGTTTCTACGAGTAATTCTGATGCACAGTGGGTGTACTGGCGTAAACTTGACGAAAATAGAGATCCGCAGCAAAGTGAAGCTGGCGTGTTCACACCTTTCTGTATCTGAAGGTGGACTTGCATTGGACTTGCGCGCTGTAAACTCTACTAATCAAACTCGTCTGCAGCTTCAAAAAAAAAAAAACTGTTTCAATGTTTAATGTTCATGCTGACATGCTGGCTGTACTGTTCTAGTATTATTTTGTATCTGGCAAGATGTTTTTTTTTGCATAAAATATATCTGCGCGCAGTGAACTTCTTATAATTTGTTCGTTTATTTGCAACTTACCTCTGGCTCGAATGCCAAGATAGGGGAAAATTTGTGTTCTTATTTGTATGGTGTTGCTTAATTCGAAATGGTGTTATTTATTGATCAATATTAAAGACTCAACTCATAATACCACTTCAGTGCTAATTGGCTACAAATTTAGCGATAATATCAAATTACATGGCTACTTCGACTACTTTTGAGTTGAGTTATGGCTCCTTTTCAAGTCCACCCAACGGCAACCCTGTCCAGTGGCGTACCAACTCGCTTGCGAGTGGGGGGGCTGGCGTCGCTCACTCAGTCCGCCGGATATATATATATAAATATAAATAAATATATATATATATATAATATATATATATATATATATATATATATATATATATATATATATGTGTGAGGCAAGTTTAGGACTCTCAAGACTCTTCTTTATTGTCCCGAGTATGAGCCCCACAACACAAACACAGTTGGTGATGATAAGTATGTACATATGAGAACATGAAGGGCATAAACAATGCTCACACTTATCTCCCCGCGCGCGCGAGCGGCCGGCCCGGCCGCGATTTAGGCGGAAAGGTACGCCGAACGAATGGCTTGAGACGCGATACGTGCACCTATCTCAGAAGCACGGTAACGACGGTCCGAAGAGACCTCGACGGGGGGTGACAGATAGTTCACCGGGGATGTTTGTTCACGAACAACGTAAGGTCCAAGGAAGTGTGATTGAAACTTCTCACACAATCCAGGAGTACGAACAGGCGTCCAAAGTGGTACTTCATAACCAGGATGGAAGGTGACGTCGCGATGAAAGCTGTCATAACGCTGCGTACGGCTGGCGAAGTGGCATTTCTTTGTATTGAGCTGAAGTCCAGCATTCGAAATGCATGTTAAAACTTCGTCCAAACGCTGAAGGTGCTGCGAAAAAGTGGAAGAAAAAATAACGATATCGTCTAGATAACAAACAGGTTTTCCACTTGAGGCCACGTAAAACAGTGTCTATCATGCGCTCGAATGTTGCAGGAGCGTTGCATAATCCGAAGGGCATTACGTTGAACTCAAAAAGGCCGTCCGGAGTTGCAAAAGCTGTTTTGTCCTTGTCCGCTTCGTGCATAGGTATTTGCAAATACCCGGACCGGAGGTCGAGACTGGAGAAATACTCTGCACCTTGAAGGGAGTCGAGGGCATCGTCGATTCTTGGTAACGGATATACGTCTTTTCTGGTGATATTGTTAAGGGCTCTGTAATCGACACAAAATCGTACAGAGCCGTCCTTTTTCCGGACCAACACCACAGGAGATGACCAAGAGCTGGATGAAGGTCGGATGATGTCGCGTTTCAGCATGTCGTTGACGTTGTCCTCGATGATTTTGCGTTCCGCCGAAGACACGCGATATGGGCGGCGGCGCACAATGGAGCTGCCATCGGTCTCGGTGCGATGCACTGCGACGGAAGTGCGGCCCAGAACCTTGGAGTGTACGTCAAACGAAACGCTATGCTTTTGAAGAAGGTCTAAAAGGTCTCTCTTTTGCTCAGCAGTGAGATGGGGATTTATGGTCGCATTTAAAGCAGCGGTCGCAGCCTTATGATCAGTTGAGGCAGACAAAGGTGGCGATTCTGCGCGAAGGGAAACCAGAGAAAAAGGCTCGGTGTCGGCGAAACAACTCACTGCAGTGCCTGGGCAGCATCACTGGCGAAGAAGTTGGATTAAGTGCGGCGACCAAAGCTCTACCATCGTTAAACCGCACAAGGCCAGGCGCGATGGTAAGCCCCGTCGGTATGCAGCGACCAGATGGAGCAATGAACACGTCACCATTAACGACGGTGCCAGAAGCCAGTGTAATAATATTCTCATCTCCCGGCGAAATACAACAGTCAGAGGCTGTGACTAAACGGAAGCGGAGCGAGCGACATCGGATGGAAACTCAGTGTCTGTCATATGGATGAGTCGCTGACGACAAGATATGAAAGCTGACGCTGAAGAAAGGAAGTCCCATCCCAAGATGAGTGCGTGAGTACACGAGGGCAGCACAAGAAACTGAATATGATGAAGGATGCCATCAATGGAAGCGCGCACTGTACAAACACTGGAGGGCCGAATAAGAACTCCGTCAGCACAGCGAAGGGGAGGGCTATCGTATGGCGTCTTCACTTTTTTCAAGCGGGAACAGAAGTCTGCACTAATTACGGAAAGCGATGCACCTGTGTCCACCAATGCCTCAGTCCGTATACCTTCAACATACAACAATATAATTTGACGGGCGATCCGGAGGAGTTTGATACAGTCCGAAATATGCAGCTTTCCCTCCCGAAGCTGCACTATTTAGTTTTCCAGTCGGTGATCAGGAGTCAAGGTAGCTGGTCGAAGTGGGGAAGAAGAGCGCCGCAGCGGTGAAGGCGAGTGACGAGGCGGAAATCGGGAACTGCCAACTGCGCCGAAGTTCTGCGGAGACTGCGATCGACGTGGGCTGTTCTGGTATGGGCGACGATATTGCGATCCATTGGTGTAAAATTCGTCCCGTTCACAGTCGTCGTAGCCTCGTATTTCGTCTTGCTGACGGCGTCGGCAAAATCTTGAAATATGGCCACGGATGCCGCAATAGAAACAAATCGGCCGAGGGGTGCGCCAGGTGTTGTAAGGCTGGACCGGCGCTCGGGGTGTGAGAGAGTTGAGCGAGCCGTGCACTCCAGGCGCCTGTAGTGGTGTCTGCTGGGGCTGTGGTGTTATGGCAGCAATCTGGGCATAAGTTGGAGTTGGCATGGGATGCGCGGTTGGCATGGGATGCGGGCTCGGAACTTGCGTGCCGGTCATGGAAGCCAATTCCTCCCTCACGACGTCGCGTAGGTTTGCACCAGGTAGCGTCGTACGAACCTCAAGGTGGCAGGGCGGAGCTTGTGCGTGGAGTTCCTCTCGGATAATCGAGCGGATCAATGCACGCAGCTCGATGTCGTTGGTTGGCCTCTGGTCAGACATGTCAGGTAGCAGGCGTGTGGTCTGAAGTTCGTCGAGGCGCTGACATGTAGCGACAATATCGGCTACGGTCGTGGGGTTCTGCACTACAAGCGCATTGAAAGTGACGGTCCCAATACCTTTCAGCAGGTGGCGCACATGGTCATTCTCCGCCATGGAGGTGTCGACGCGGCGGCAGAGGGCGAGCACGTCTTCGATGTAAGATGTGTATGACTCGCCCGTGTGTTGAACACGCCCAGCAAGCCTCTTCTTCGCGATATCGAACGCACAGATGGGTTGGCAAAATCTGGCGTAGTTGAATAGTAAAAGAGGTCCATTCGCGAAATCTGTAGCATGGTTGAAGAACCATGTCTTTGTGACGCCTGTGAGGTAAAACGCAACGTGGGTGAGTTTCGCGGGCTCATCCCAGTGGTTGATGGCACTCACGCGGTCATACTCCTCCAGCCAGTCTTCAACGTCCTCGCCACGAAGCCCAGCGAACATCGGTGGGTCCTTCTGAGGGCTGGTGACCATCCAAGAAGGGGTGGCCGCAGGGGCAAGCATTGAGGTTGCTGCCGAGCTGGGCTGCTCGTCTTGCGACATCACCAAACGCAGGGGGTGTAAGCGGCGTCCCGAACGGAGCTCCAGGGATGTGTTCGCGGTCAAGCGGGAGAGGATCTGTTAACGAGAGAGGATTCAGGGATCGGACAGCACTCTCCACCACTTGTGAGGCAACGTTTATGATGATGATGATGATGGTGTGCCTCTACACATGGCTCATACCCACACTGGGGGATTGGCCAAGAATTGTAGATATAAAGATATAAAACTACTAAGTTAACACAACAGACAAGCAAACATAAAAAGAACTAGTGCAATAATTATTTCTACATTCAGCCCAGACTTAAAAACACATTCGTTTTGTTTCCTGAAGGAAAGCAATTACAGCATCAAAAACATTCCTGTGGCTGACTCCCAAATCCGAAGCACCGAAGGTGAGAATAGCGTCTATTGTTAAAATTATCCCTAGCTTAGCACAATGAGCTTCAAGAAATATTTTTCTTTGTAATATATAGCGGCGACACGATAAAAAATATTGCTCTATTGATTCAATTTCTGAACAAAAGTGACAGAGGGGAGATATCGCCAGACCAGCCCTGTGTGCATACAGATTCAACGGGGGACTCGGCATCGTAATCTAAATAATACTTCTAATTGTCTAGTTTGACACCACTGGATTTCCATTGAAATTTCAAATGTCTAAATTCTGTCCATGGCGTCTGCTCGAAGGGCGTCTGCCCTTCTATGGCGTCTGCTCGAAGGGAAAATTTCCTATACCTAATCGCAGTTATGCTGGCTACTACAGGAAGGACCGAAATTATTGGACCGTTCAATGCCGCTCTCGCTAGTGTGTCGGCCATTTATTTCTAATCCACAATGGCCAGGTACCCATAATAATTTCAAAAGTTTCAACTGTGGAGGAACTAGCGTAAGGAGCGTTTTTAAGCCAATTGATTTTGATGAAGTTGTTAGAGAGGTACTTACTGACAGGGAATCGGTTATTATTATTGCGCAATGGTCGTTCAGATCTAGCTTTCGCAGTGCTAGTATAATTGCCGAGAGTTCCGCTTCAAACACAGGAGTGAAGTCCGGCAGTCTTAGTGAAAATGCCCAGCCAAGTGAAGGGGAGTAAATACCTACGCCTGCCTTTTCGTCAATTACTGAAGCATCTGTGGCTACTATATCTTTTGTTTTCGCGTGTGTAAGACAATCTTGCAGCCGACTATTTAACACCCTGTATGATTGAAATTTAGGCTTAGGGACTCTCAAGACTCTTCTTTATTGTCCCGAGTATGAGCCCCACAACACAAACACAGTTGGTGATGATGGGTATGTACATATGAGAACATGAAGGGCATAAACAATGCTCACAATATATATATCCGTCACATGACGGCGACGACAACGGCGATGGCAAATACCATTCGAGAGTATCGCAATAAAAATTTTGTGACGTGCTCTACGAGGCTGACAACAATACTGCGCTCATTGAAGACGGGTAGCACCTATGCTTATATTTACCGCGATAGCCCTTAGAGAGCCCGTTTCGCGGAAATTCCGGTGTCGGCGTCGTTGGTTGTGAGCGAAAGATCATGATCTTGTCCGTGACCGAAAAATCGAGAAAGCTGCAAATCCAAAAAAATAATACAAAGTTGCGTCCGAGTAAGAATCGAACCCGGGCCGTCTGCGTGGCAAATCAGGTTTTCTACCACACAGCCACGCCTCTACTTGGAACTGCACTGAAAGGAACAACCACGCCTCTGCTTGGAACTGCACTGCTCACAAACACACGCGTCCTGTATACAGGTGTCACAGTACGAGATGTAATATCGCACTAATAATGCGCGTTACAAGCGTACATTGCCATCGGCCGTCACATTATGTGAATATCATAACGACTTCGTGGTTCAAAGCCAGCCACCCATTACAAAAGGCACACACATTACTGCGCGTATTCTCTTAAGATCACGCAATTGGTGCATCGCAAGTTAGAAAAATTTTCTCGCGCATAACTGCTCCTGGTTTCAAGCATGCTACCAATCACGTAAGGCACACGCCTTAGTGCGCTCATTCTGTTACACACGCGTAGTGGGTGCACTGATACTTCGAAAAAATGTCACGCGCACAGGTTTTCCCTCACGCCACCGGGCCCTTGACACGATTGCGATGGAATCTGTGTCGTCTGCAAGCGTCAACCACACTGCGGTGTCTTCCTCATCACAAAGTTTTCGTGGGGCATCAGTGTGAAGTGGCGTACGACAACGAGGGTGGCCACGCAAGGCAGAGAAGGCCCATACCAAAACTCGGCGTGCTGCGGCTATGCGACCACTTTGTACTTTGTAAATTACATCGCAGTAATGCATAATCTGAACTTCTCGAGTAACAACATACAATACGTATGCACTATGTGGTCGGAGTACGCACTAGTGGCAGGAAATCGCTGTCGCGCTCAACTCCTAAACGCGAAGCTTTTGTACGGCCGCACTCTGTATTTGTATGGCCGCACTCTGAGTGTTATAGGTGATCATCCCTCTGCTGTTAACAACTATCTACGGTCCTTCCGGACGATTAGTATGTTAAAGCCTTAGACTACAGGGGTTTTATGTGAAGGCTGTGCACAAGTCAGAAAAAAGGACAGATGGCCGATGAAGAAAATAGCATTTGGTCTCCTCGACACGCTTACAACTGCACAACTAGAACATGACGATCCTGAGTTGCATGGCCTAATAATTTCCTGGAAGGCCAAACACTGAGCGCGCCTAAAGTCTTTTTAATATGGTTGTCATTTTTTGATAGACAATGTTCATTATGAAATCACCTTTTTCAAGCGGATGCGCTTACTTGCTGGTCGTTCCTACAGGCCTTCCCAGTAAAGTATTGCTAGCGTGTCACGACGAGGTTACTCCTGGGCATTTAGGCTATACACGAACATTAAACGGAGTGCGGCAGCTATAGCACTAGCCAAGACTCGCTGCTGCCGTGAAACATCCCATTCGCATCTGCCTCAAGTCACCTCTACTGAAACCAGCCGGTTTGCTACGACCTGCTCAGGTGCTGCGAACGCTGCTTACCAGATCGCAATGGACTTTTTGGGTAGGTTCCAACCGCTAGTGGTAGTTACCATCGGGTTTTTGTAGACACTCAGCATATCCCTTTCTGTCACGAATTATGATGCACTGTCTGCAAATGCATCAAATTTCCATGGCATGATTTCAAGGCACTCAGTATTACATTCCAAGAAATAAAATGAAGGAATGTGTTGTTTTGTGTGAGTTACAGTAATTAATGCTAATTAGCGTGTAATTAAATATCTAATTATTCTGCAATCAGTCAGCTTCAATCCTTGCATAAAATGAATTAACTATTAGGCCCAAAATGCATGCACAGTTTGTTTTTTGGTTGTATGCTTTTCGAGCAAAGAAAAAAAACACTCTTGACGTTGGTCCTGGAACGTCGCACGTCGAACGATCGTCGAACACGGTAGTGTCTCTAGAAAAGTGATGATCTGCAGTAATATACAGCAAATGAAGTTGAATAAGCACTTGTTGTGCACTCAGGAAGCCTGCACGAATGTGCACACTAAGTTTCAGGTCATTTGAAGAAGCGCGCGGTGCGTGATGCGACTTCGAAGTTGATGTGTACAATTGTACACACCGTGACTGAAAGGGATATTACTGCTTACGCCGAAACGAAACCTATCCAGATAGGTACAGCAGCGGAGGTGGCACGCTTTTTCATAGAGAATGTTGTGCCGAGACACGGAGCACCAGCCATGATAAATCTCACCTGGTCCATGATGCATTCTCCTAAGACGACTCGAAGGCGAATGTCGTGTTCTTTTTCTTTGCAGTTTATGTATTGGCGCGGCCTGATGTGATGATGTATTGTCCTCACGTAATGACGTCATGACGGCGCTCAGTTCACAGATCACCAAAATATGTGACGTAATGTTGACTTGATATGGT
This sequence comes from Rhipicephalus sanguineus, assembly GCF_013339695.2. Taxonomy (NCBI): domain Eukaryota; kingdom Metazoa; phylum Arthropoda; class Arachnida; order Ixodida; family Ixodidae; genus Rhipicephalus; species Rhipicephalus sanguineus. The sequence continues at coordinate 317,184,032 of NC_051176.1, forward strand.
GGCGTCATCAGGTGATTATAATTTTTTCAATCGCTCGCGTTTATCCGGCGGGGGTCAATTTGAGCGATTGATGAGGCATCTATGGCTTTCGGCTTTATAGGCCGAAGCTTCTTAGGCTTACGTGCCTATCCGCCATGGTGGACTAGTGATTATGGTGCTCGACTGCTGACCCGGACGTCGCGGGATTGAATCCCAGCCCCGGTGGCCAGATTTCCATAAAGGGGAAATGCTAGAGGCCCATGTACTTACACTTAGGTGCACGTTAAAGAACACCATGTGATCAAAATTTCAGGATCCTTTCACTAGTAATTATGACATCATGTGTTGTTAGGAACTCTTATCCTGAGAGCTCAAATTATGTCGTGGTCTTAGGGCAAATTATTCCATTCCATCACGAAGAATTGCACCGCTCCTCCGAGGCCACCAAGAACCACACACTGAACGGCTGTTCTAGAGGATGCTGCCACCGAGCGTCACGAACACTCGTGCCCTCAGCGTCACCCTCACCGCCAGCACCGACGTGCTACGAGTATGATATTTCAATCACCGAGCATGGTACACTTGTTTGTATAGCATAAGACATACACGTGCACACATCGTTCGGCTATCACCGACCTGATAGCCCTGCTGGCTTCAACAAGATCGTTTGCACGGTGCCACGCTCTCAGTACGTAGTATTGTAGTCCTCATAAACGTTCGTTTCATGTTGTGATCTCTGTGCCGCGGTGTTTCTAGGATGCCAAAACATGAATTATTGGCGACCGGAAAAACATGAATTATTGGCGACGTATTGGTGACGTCGAAAATCTAAGCATAGGGAAAAATTTGTTCAGTGAGGTAATCCTTCCTGGAAGATTGCGGGCGGGTAAAAATTCTTGAAATCGACAGCGCGACATAAGCTTGAAGTGAATAGTGAGCCATATAAGACACTTCGAAGCTTTCGACAGTACCGCGAGCGACTGGAACTCATATGAGGAAAGTCGGAAGGCTAACGTTTTTTGTTGACAATGCTCCCGCAGACAGGAAGGTTCATGTCATTCCGAGTCTCATCGGCGCGAAGACTTACGCGCTGCTGAAGAATGGTGACCTCAGACTTGAAGTCTTCGTCAGCGCGAAAACAAACAAAGAAGGCTGCCCTATAAGTGTCATCATCTCCGAAAAGAACGCTTGGTAACATTCCCTCGGTCTTTTCCTAAAAAGAGCGCTAAACACACTCATCACCGCTGATTCTTGCTTTCTTCTTCATCCTAAGTATGGTGCTGTCCATCTTCCTCCAGCACCACGTCGAGAAACACCTTTGTGGATTCTGAATCGACCCCAAAGACCTCTACTACACTCTTTCAAAATCAGCAGCTCTGCGGTGCCTTCAGGAAAGTTAATGACGCAAGGGGAAGCATTTCCTTCCAGAACACCACTGGTATCACTGCCCATAATTTCATTGGCCCACTGATGTTCTATCTTGTCCCCAATACTAGCAGCCTCCTTCTGGTCAACCTAGACAAGCGCCTGTTCACGGAGATGCGATACTCAAGCGTCCGCAGTCTTCAGGTATGTCGATGACGTTTTTTTTCGAAAGCCTGTCCTTAGGCATAGTAACTGGTGGCGTCAAAAATACACAAGCAAATTTGCTTCGTGTGCGAAGTCTAATAATGGTTGGTGGTAGTGCCGATTGGCTTTTTTATTATGTTAAAGCAAAGCGAACCCGACCCTGCGAAGCAGGTATCAACCATTTTAAAGATTTTCACCGAAGATTTTCTCATATTTAAACTAACGATCGAGTTGTTTAACCACCGGCAACTCTGATTTCTGGTCATTCACATATATCATTCCTTCACGACTACGTCTGTTGGAACTATTCACCCCGCGCAGTGAAGGGACGCCTCCCTTTCACGTCAGGACACTCAAAACCAGCAAGCGTGCTGTTTTCCCCGCAGCTCCGAAGAACGCCCTCAACCGGGTCATCCCACCACAATGGGCATTTGAGCTGAGCTTCAATGAACGTGTCACCAGACTGCGTAGCGCTAGTTATCCTGACGAATTACTGCATGACCTGGCATGCAAGCTGCTCTCATATCTTCAAGGAGCGACCAGAAACGATGAACGCTCATTAAGCAATTCTAGAACAAGCGTCATGCCCTATATTCACGGTATCTCCGACAAAATGAAGAAACTTGCTCAGAAATCTAAAGTGGAAGTACTCCTAAGCACCCTCCAAAAGCTAGGAAGACTTGTAGGTGCGCCAACCATGAAGAGCCGAAGGAAGCATCACGTACAAGGAAACATACAAGACTATTTGTGGAATGCACTGCCCACATCGTTTATGAGGTTCGACTCTCTGGGAGGAGATATACGTTGGACAACGGACAAACGACTAGAGGAACATCACAACAATCATAGTCTTAAAGAAGACAGCAAAATTGCACCCCACTGCAGCACATACAGGTGCACACCAGAATTCGGAAATAGCGAGGTCACGGGAAGGGACACGAGCATGTACAGTCGTCTCAAAGACGACACCATTATTATCACACGAAGGGGTGACGCCTGGGTAAGCGAACCATCCTAAGCAAATAGTTATCTCGTGTGTGCCTAATGTATCTGTGTGTTGGAATGCACAGCTGTAATCTTTCAAGTGACAGCTTCTGCTCCTTGTGTCATGTGTAAGGCTTAAAATTTCACGTGCCGTTGGCTTCCCGCTATTAGGGGATATTAAAGTTTACAGCGTAATCTGTCGACAAGCCTGTTAGCTCGATCCGCTATTTTTTTCCAGGGCGGGAAAACTAAACCAGTCGCATATCGCAGCCTTTGAGGTGCTAGCTGCTAGTTTTTGTCTTCGTTCAGCGTTGATTTTTCAATAAGGGTGTGCAAATATTCAAGTTTCGAATTTGAATTGGATATTATCTAATCGAATATTTAAACTCGGCTTTCGAATTGCTAGTATTCGAAGTTTCCAATAATTCGACAGGACGAATATCTAGAACGCGACAAAGGCCAATGCTGCAACATGATTAGGATAGGGTGGCGAAGACTAACGCTGACGTCGTTACAGTATGCCTTTCGTTAATCTCTCACCGATATTCTGGTTCAAAAGCGAGCGCATGTTTATTTTAATGGAGAATATGTCATTTCCGCAAATAAAACAACACACGATAAAAACGTGAAGAAGATGAAACTTCAATTCCGAAACGAAGGCACGGTCTTCTTGCGAATTTCGGTCGCCTATGCCCCAAGCGCCGTAAAACGTCGCTTTGTCCCGCGAAAACCCTCGGTGAGTGGCTTCACATGTGAAAATTTGTTTCACGCTGTGCAGTGGCCACTGTCGCACCGCACCACTCGTTCAGAAATTGCTATCGTTCCGGCGCGCAGTTAAAACGCTGCTATGTATGGCCGCCTGAAGATCTTGGCACTCAGAGCACCCGTGGCAATGAAGAACGACATTGCTGGTGTCAGATAAGCCGTATCGTGCGACCAGAGGAGAAAACCTAGCTACCTTACCCCCTTTGTTAGTCGTTCGTAGGTTAGGAGTGGCACTTCTGACTGGAATGGCCGCTCTTCGACATTATGCGCGCCCATAAAAGCTGAAAGACATAAACTCCCTCTCGAACGAGCGCGTAATAAAGCTGTCACCACTCCGTAGCCTCCTTGATATTTCCTTCTATATTCTATTCGATAGTTTCCCTGATATTCCATTCGATATTCGATATTACTAGCCACTATTCGGCGCTATTCAAGTTGAATTCGATTCGAGATCAAATTTCACTATTCGCACACTCCTACTTCCCGATGCTTCGTTGCGCTGTTCAGGCAACGAGGGAGTCATGACAATGCTGGGAACAATGTAACACTGATTTTAATCGAATGGTTACCCGAACGAAGAAAAAACACGTACCGACGCGAACTTGTTTCGTCCACGAGTTCAGCACTCTGCTTGGCTTCCAACCACCCTAATTCTTTTCCCCCTTGCAGTTTAGTTGCTCGCATCGAGTTATTACAGGCTAACTGTATGCTCGCTTGCTTGCAATATAAGGTAGACTAGCAGACGAAAATTTCGATGTACGCATTTTCAAATACACGGACGTCCCACACGCGCAGGAGCGCATGATTGATCAACGCTTGCTTGTCGGTGTTGCAGATCGACGAAAGCGATGATTTAAGTATATAAACGTGTGTAAGGCTCCATCGATGGCTTCAGCTGAGAAGCCAAAATCAGTGCCACAGACTCTGCTGCGCGCGTGCGCGGGAATTCAGTGTCGCCGCACAAGACTCGATTGGTGCCAAGGCCCCAACACACATCTATATGCAAGCTGCGCAGTGAAGCGCGCTCCAAAGAACTTAGTGCGCATGCCGCGTCTGCCCTTCACTTGAGACCCCCTATCTCTCCCCTATTATTAGGGCGAAGCCTTAGATGCCTCATAAAACGCGAAAATTGACTGGCGTTCCGCGTCGGTGGCGTGAAAACCAGGGATGCAAAAGATTATCATCACGTGATGACGCCACCGCATGATGTAGTCACGGCCTCACAGATCGCCATAACTTGTGACGTCATCGCATGACATCCTTGCTTGGTCGAAGGTGGGCCGGTCACGGAGACAGTGCAAAACCAGCCGAGGTGGCCGCGCTGCTGGAGGCAGTGCGAAACCACGTTAGGTGCGGAAAGTGTTCAGAGGGGGGAGGGGAACGATCAACACATCGACCGAGAAGAGAAATAAGATGGCTTTAACCTTCAAGTCGTCTGAGGTGAATACATAAGGGATCTTGTGTGTTTTTTCTTTCGCTTTCTTCAGTCAGCATGCGCTGCGAACTCGATGGAGCTAAAGTTACGGATCTCATACAGTGGATTGAGCTCTTTGTTCGGTAGATCATCGCACTCATCGTTCCGCTTATCGCGGGGCCCTTGTACGCTGTTCGCAATAGCGCGCCGTATGAACACATACGTACATCGCTAAAAAACAGAGCGAGGAATACTAAATTCAAGCGATTGATTACATCCACAACGCAATATGAACAACATCTATGTAGCAAAAGAGCATTACGCACTCGGGACGCTCTTTCCGTATACTGTTAAAACGCACGATCAGTGTTCATGTTTGATTTGTGGCACACCGCTCACGCACATGTTGATGGCTTGGTTCTTTCGAAAAAAACTATGAAACACGCCATCGTGTAGGGTCTAGAGATGCCTGTGGCTGAAGAAATGAACGGAGGGAAACGGTACAGCGTTGCGCAAGTCGCGCCGAAATAACGTGGTGTCGATACCTCACGCTTTTATAATCGTAGTGCAAAATACAATGGAGATGTATTGCAGTGCAGGTAGTCTTCGATGTTTGACAATCACATCTTTTCGACAGCGAACACTTTTCTTCAAAGGCTACCTCTGATCAGAAGCGCACGTCACTCGAGAGCAACAGTTCGGCCTTGCAAACCGGTGCGCCTCTTGCAGCTGCCGTCCGGATGACCTTGCTCTTGTCGTCCGGATGATATTGCGTGCAAGTGAAAAAAAGACCTTCAGTTGTTAGTCAGCGCTCGTCCCTCGTGTTCTTTCGCTAGTACTACGTCTCCTTTCGTGCTGTTTTCCCATTTACAAATGTTCGAGGAGTAAAGCAAGCAGCGAAGTCGCGAAGCGGTTTCTAATGCTGGTTACCCAAGTACCGTTTCGAAGTGTGCTGGCACAGCGGTAACACGTGTTAGAAAGGCAACCGCAAAATACATATTCAGTGTGCATGCACAGCAAAAAAGACTACAGGACGAAGTCTTGCAAACAACTGCAGATGCTGTCGTCCGTACGGTGCGAGTCGTCGGCTTCATTGCGAGTTGTCACTGAAGCAGCATTTATTGGCTGTTCTTTTCCTTGGTGAAAGGCCGCAGCCGAAGTTCATCAAGCCCAGAAACGGGCCATGTGCTGTACAAGGTGCAGTGTAGGCTGACCTTGTGAAAATTATGAAGCTTGCCATCATTACACCGGTAGCGAAGAGGTATGGAAGCATCCGGCTGTGGGGGGATGTAAAACCACCATCAATACCTAGCTGTATGGAAGTGAGTCGCTACTTTGCGTAAATGACCTTTCAGCAGAACTGGCAGGAAGTGAAAAAAATTCTGAAATCATCCTGAGTAGAAACTACCAATAGGTCGTCCTGCAGAAACCTCCCGGAAGCTAGTGACGTTGAACGTGCAGAGACGTTTGTACACCATCAATAATCTTAGTTTCGATCCGTCTTTCGCCCTATGCACATTTCTAGGAATCACAGACAACAAAACTGAAATGTCTCGAGGGCATCAGCTGCTATTTGGCTGACGTTCTTTTCAAAGGAAGGACTTAGGAGGAATATTTCTGCACTTTGGAAGCCGCCCTTTAAAACGCTGTTAGAACGTAGTGTCCACATGCGGCGTGACACGTTCTCGTCCTTTGAGCGCGAGTTCCGTTATCTGAGCCACATCATAAATGTCGATGGGGTTTGTGCATCCCCTGAGAACGTAGCGGCAGCTCAATGCGCTAGCTAAAAAGGTCAAGACGCAACTGTAGTCGTCCCTTGGGATGGTTACCTACGACGGCAAGTTTGTTCAGTACCTGTCCAATTTGCCACACACGTCCTACCATCTGCTAAAGCGAAGAGCGGCATGAAGGTGGATGATTAATTTTAAAGAGGTGAAAGCACCATGGCGTTTCCTCTGGTTTTCATCCATTACGATCCAATGTAACCACTGCAATTCCATTGAAGCGCCCCTCACCAGGCCACATAGCAAATTTTAGTTAGACGCTGGAAGTTGTTGTGTGCCGAATGAAGAGCAGTATGCCACAAAAATTTTTGAAATCGGTTCGTTACGAACTGACAAAAAAATCACACCATCTCCCACTAAAGGGGACCATGAGGCGATGCGAAGCAGTGTTTCGGCATGTAGAGCCCGCGTTTCAGAGGTGGAGTGGTGAGGGGAAAGGGGAGAGGATGAAGGAAAAGGGGAGGGGGAGGGGAGAGGCGATGTGAAGGGGGAAGGGGAGAGGAGAGGAGGAGTGGGGAGGGGTGGAGAGGAGGATGAGAAAGAGAAATTAGAGGGGGAAAGGGAAGGGGAGAGGTGATGTGGAGAGGGAAAGGGGGAGAGGGAGTGGAGAGCGGAAGTGGAGAGGGTTTGCGCATGCGCAGTAAGGGTGGTCACGCCGCACACCACCACCACCACCGGATTGAACTCCGCTATAAGAAGCTTCACATCTAAAAGCAATATTTTGTAGCTGCGCGAAACCATGGCGCGAGGAGGCAAGTTTCAAACCCTTGCCACTCGCCCCGTGTAGCCTTCCCAAGCCAAATCTCTTCCCTGCCCTTTTCACTTGACACGTACGCTTGAACACGTCATGCGCATGCAAGGTCACGTGCGCATGACGTGTTCAAGCGTGCCCGAGCAAGCCCGAGCACGCGAGCAGCGTTGCACGGCCGCTACCTTTCCTTTTACGTAGCGGCCGTGGGCCTTGTGTCGGCGTTCTCTGTGGTGTACTGCTTGTTTCGGTGGTACAGGCATGAACGTTGCGACATTTGTACGGGAACGAGAGTGGCGGTATCATGGGCCAGTGCCACATTAATGTTTACTTTGACGCGGTAGAATAAATGATTATAACGAGTGCTCAAACGCGCCAGAACATCACTTTCGTTTTCAGGGCTGGCGTCTGCTCGATGCGCTAGCCGCTGGGGCACGACCGCATCTGAAACGCAGGCACATTAGCCCCACATGTCGCTGCAATTCACGGGAAAAAAATAAAAAAGGCGCACACATTCCCTTTGCTTGTCTCATTATTTCTGTCTAGTTGTATTCATCTATTGAAGCACCAATTTACACAAACTACACATGTCATGTCAAATAATTATCGCAGTGTCACGTGCTACTGTTGGCGGCGTCAGAGCACAGTCGCTACGTAGAGGACCGACGTCACAGCACTACCATCTACGTAGGGCCATTCGCTCATGTACGTCATCTACTCATTCTCTGCGCGCGCGCCCGCGAGAGGAAGGGCAAGCAGCGTTCAGCTTGAAATATGATCTATTTCCGCGGCGCGCAGCGTTGCCACTTTTGGCAAACGTGATTGTGAACGCCCAATGTATGCCTTGCGCTCGTCAGCTCAAAATTGTCAAACCTGGTGAGGGGCCCTTTAAGACGCATCATAGTACGGCATATGCACCGTTATTTCACAGAGAATATTAATAACTGTTGGGGTTTAACGTACCAAAACCACGATATCATTAAGAGGGACGCCATAGTGGAGGGCTCTGGAAATATCGACCACCTGGGGTTCTTTAACATGCACTTAATCTAAGTATACGGGAATAGATAATTTCGCCTCTGTCGAACTGCGGCCGCCGCGGCCGAGATTCGATCCCGTGACCTGCCGGCAGCAGTCAAACACCATAACCACTTGACTAACCTGGCGGGTTTTTTCACAAGGAACGACAATTGGAACAGTTTAATAATACGTGTTGGGGTTTTATGTACCAAAACCATAATACAGTTATGAGGGGCGCCGTAGTGGAAGGCTCCGGAAATTTTGACACCTGAGGTTCTTTAACGTGCCCCTATATACAGGGTGTCCCAGCTATCACGCAGCACGATTAAAAAAAAAAAAGGAACCTACTGCTTATTGCTCCTAGTACACTGTAGTAGCCACTGCTAATTTTTTTGTTATTTAGGTTTAAATAATTAGTCATAATTATATTCAAAATCGACAAGTACTCGTGTAATTATGAACATGTCACTGAGGCATATCTAGGCATGTTAAAACGAAACACAACTGCGAAATTTCGAACAACGTACTAATGCGTGCTCATTTTTTCCAGCTGATAAATGTGTACGAGACGATGTCATGGGTCGAACAACGTTTATTGCCTATAGTGACGAGTTTAAGTAGGCCAGGCGGGTGACGTCACGCTTACGTAGGAGCGACAGCTTGCGCTCGCTATCGCGGCCGTGCCAACTCGGTTACATCTTCCTTTCCTTGGGGCAATATAGGTCGCTCTGGCATGGGGTACCGACGAGGCTCGCGACGTTCCCGAGTGCTTCTCCGTGGTAGTGGCGGCTCTGGAACGGGTCCCGAGCCTGGCAAGCCTGAGGAAGGAGTTGTGGTAGTGTCGGGGCATGGTAGCTCTGGAACCTCCCGGAGATGTTCCCGTGTGCGTCGCATTTCTCGGCCATCTTCTGTTTTTACCAGTACGGAGCGTGGAGCTCCCGCTGATCCCAGCACAACGACCGGGGACCACGTCCGTGTGTGCGTGTCGTACAACGAGGCCCTCTGACCCGGTGAGAGGGCGCGCAGGTCCCGAGCACCTCGATTGTAGTAGACCTTCTGCTTGTGGCGAATCTCCTGGAGACGGGGAGTGCACCTTCCTGCTGGGCAATGGTGCCGGCTTCAGGTGGCAGGAGGGAACCGGGAGCAGTGTTCTCGTCTGTCGACCCATCAGCCTCTGCACAGGTGACATCAGAATAGCATCACGTGGAGTATTGCGCAACTCAAGCAGAGCTAAATGGAAGTCTGGGCTGTTATACGAACACTTCTTCAGCAGCGTTTTCGCTTCTTGAACTGCCCTTTCGGCCATGCCATTTGCGCGAGGGTGATAAGGGCTTGACGTCACGTGGGTGACTCCTAGTTCATGCAGAAATTCACGGAACTCTTGGCTACTAAAAGGGGGTCCGTTGTCACTACAGAGCTTCACTGGTAAGCCGTGGACAGAGAAAACTTTCGCGCACCACTCCTTCAAGTGCCGGGCTGTTGTGTATCGAAACTCCTTTATTTCAAAATAAAAGGAGTAGAAGTCTACAATTAAGGCAAACTCTTTACCACCGTGATGGAATAAGTCCATGCCAACCATTTCCCATGGCAGACTGGGGACATCATGCGACAGTAGAGGCATCTTAGTGTTTTGCTTTTGGTGAGCCTGGCAAACTTTGCATGATGCTGCAACCTGGTCAATGTCACTCGACATGGATGGCCAAAACATGACACTCCTAGCCCGAATTTTCATCTTTTCCGCCCCCGAGTGGGCCAGATGAAGAAGCCGAAGGATTTCAGCTCTCTTAGCGCTTGGTACGGTTACCTTGTTGCTGCGAAAGACGAGGCCATCTTGTGTATGCATCTCTTCTCGATACGCCCAAAATGGCCTGGCACATGCTGGGACGTCCTCTTTGTTTTCCGGCCAGTCAGTCTCGGCATAGGATCGGATGGTCGACAGAGCAGGATCCTTGGCGGTTGCCACACGTAGTTCCTCGAGGCGACGCTCAGAAGCTGGAACAAGGGCAATGACGTTAACATTGAAGCGCTCGGTTTCTTCCGTCAATAACGCCTTGCTTGGGAAACGAGAGAGCGCATCAGCCAAAAACAGCTCTTTTCCTGGCTTGTACAGTAGATTAATGGCGTATCGCTGCAATGTCAGTCGCATTCGTTGCAGTCTAAGTGGGCACTGGTGAAGTGGTTTACTGAAAATTGGCACCAACGGACGATGGTCGGTTTCCACCGTAACCTCAGATTGGCCGAAAATATAGTCGTGAAATTTTTCGCAGCCATGCACAATCGCCAGAGCTTCCTTTTCGATCTGCGCGTACCTCGTTTGAGCATCGCTGAGCGATCTAGACGAGAAAGCGATAGGGCGGCCGTCTTGTATCAGAACGGCGCCAACGCCCATGTGGCTGGCGTCAACAGAGAGGGTGACTGGCTTTTTCGGATCGAAGTAAGCAAGCACTGGCGCTGTTACTAAGGCTTGGCGCAGCTCATTGAAGCTGCATTGCTCTTTTTCTGTCCAGACCCAGGCAATATCTTTGCGCAGCAATGTTCTAAGTGGTGCGGTGAGTACAGACATTCGAGGAATGAAGCGCTGCACGTAATTCATCGTTCCGAGGAAGACTTTCAATTCCTTACTGTTACTTGGCGCTGGCATGTCCAAAATGGCTTGGACGCGATCGGGTCCCAGGCTCAGTCCTTGCGTGGTGAAAACGTGTCCCAAGTAGCGAACTTGCTCCTGCAAAAGACACATTTCTGTGAGTTCAGACGGAGGTTGTGCTCACGGCAGCGTGCAAGCACCCCGGTCAAGTTGTTGTCATGTTCTTCCTTCGTTGTGCCCCAGACTAATATGTCGTCCATTACAACCGCTACTCCAGACAGGCCCTCCAAGAGGCGGTGCATGGCTGCTTGAAATATTTCCGGGGCGGAAGCAATTCCAAAAGGCATGCGGATAAACCGATAGCGCCCGTAGGGCGTGCTCATTGTGCACAATCTGGAGCTGCTGTCAGAAAGTTTTATTTGCCAGAACCCGGATGTTGCGTCCAAGGTAGAAAAATATTTAGCTCCAGCTAGTCGTTGCGCGACCTCTTCTAGAACAGGCATAGGGTAGTGTTCCCGCAGAATAACCTTGTTAAGCTCCGTTGGGTCGAGACAAATTCTTACTTTATCACCTTTAACTACGGCTACCATATAGCTTGACCATTCTGTTGGTTCGGTTACCTTGGTTATGACGTTGTGCTCCTCCATGCGTTGAAGTCGGCCTTTACTTTTTCTTCAATGGCGACCGGAACCCTTCTGGCTGGCACAACAACACCGACGGCGCCGAGTTTGAGCTTCATTTCGTACTCAAAATTTTTCAGCTGTCCCAATCCTGTGAAAACATCGGTGAAGGGCTGAGCCGCCGGGTAGAGTTGCTGCGTCTCGACGCTATCAACGCGATAAATCAAGCCAAGGCTTTCTGCTGCTGCTCCGCTGAGGGTCACCGGCACGTTTTGCTCAATGACGAAGAAGGTTTCATCGTGCTGTTTATCGTTCACGGATAGCGACAACCTTACTTTAAACTGCGCAGTCGTTTTGTGGCCGAAAAAAACTCGTTAACGTGGCTCGGCAGGCTTCACGAGTCTTTCTCGGAAGCGACAAAACATCTTCCTTTGAAATCACACAACAGTTTGCCCCAGTATCAAGTTTGCAGACCATCGGACGGCCTTCAATGGAAACTGTCGCGGTCCACTGGTCGCTAGCGAGTGCGTTCACAGTTAAAGCGTCCAGAAAAAATCTGACCTTTCGTCAACATGTAGCTCTCGTATTTCCCTGCGCTTTGCATCTTCGCTGTGCAAGAAGGATGACTGTGAGCATGCTTGGGCGAAATGATTCAATCCTCCGCATTTCTTGCACGCTTTTCCTGTTGCTGGGCAGCGGCTGCCGCGGTGAACTTTGTAGCCACATTTGTTACATGGCTTTGTTACTCTGGCCAACGCATTTACAGCTGCAGTTTCAGCGCCTTCAGTGGTGCCACGTATCTGTCGAAACTGCTCCTCGCCTTGCTCTTGGATGCGACAGATTTCGACTACTCTTTGGTAAGAGGGGTTTTCAGAAATTAACTTCTTTTGCAGTCCCTTGTCCGGATACCGAGTATGATGCGACTACGAAGCATGCGCTCTTCTAAGTCTCCAAAATCGCAGTGTTGGGCTAGCGTTTCGCAATTCGACAAGCCAGTCATTGAAGCTTTCGTCCTCTTTTTGGTCTCGGGAGCCGAAGCAAAACTCGTGGTAAGTGAGGTTCTTCGCGGGCTGGTAGAAGTCTTCAAATTTTTTTATTATAAGGGTTACATCGGTTGTGTCCTCTCCTGGCTCAAACTTGAACGAAGCGAACACTTTTCTAGCCTCTTCCCCAATGGTCACTAAAAGCGTCGCCGCCTGCACTTCTTTTGGTTGCTTGTTCAGCTGAGTTGCCGTGGAAAACAGTTCAAACTCACTTTTCCAGGTCTTCCACCCAAGCCAAGCGTCTCGCGATGTGTCGAGGGGCTTCGGAGGCGGCAGGAGCGTTGTCGGCAATGCAGGCGGTTGTCGTCATGCTGGCTGTTTTCCGCTGCCACCATGTGTACGAGACGATGTCATGGGTCGAACAACGTTTATTGCCTATAGTGACGAGTTTAAGTAGGCCAGGCGGGTGACGTCACGCTTACGTAGGAGCGACAGCTTGCGCTCGCTATCGCGGCCGTGCCAACTCGGTTACAATAAAGAAAGCCCGCGAAATATGAAAAAGAACACGTGGCTACGCTTTCACCCACAAAGGAAACCAGCGCCCTCAAATAAGCTTTCTGCAAACAACCGCTTTGCCTGTTGTCCGTGGCCAGAGACAGCGTTCCGCATTTTGGCAATGGTACAGGTCGGGTGCCTACAATATGCATCGCAATAGGTGGATAGCAAAACGGCGCGTCGTCTGCTACAGTACTTCAGGTTCGAGGCCTATCTATTCGCTGCTCAAGGTATCTGCTGTTCAGAGTAATCGGGGAGGAAAGACGCGCACTTCTGCGACTCATTTGTTGCCGGTTGTCCAGTGATTTTGTTCTTGAATTATTTTGCGAATGGGTAGAAGATATTTCGCACTTTGGAGAACGAAGCGAGAAGTAGAAATGGGCAAACACGAGGAACGTTGAGAGGTGGGATTTGAGCGCAGCATGCGAATGTATCCATACGGTTATGCTTTAAAACACGCAGTTATCTTGCAGAATCTGCTTCGTTAAGCGTATTCGAGCAAAATGGTGGATACCTCAGAATCACTGACGCATATGAGCACGTGGTGCCAAATGTGAACATACTTACGCTCCGAAATCACGAAAACAGTACGCGTACCCTGTCTGCCGATCATGTACGCCGACACAGTATACTTGAATTGAATATACTGCATTGCCTCCTTTATGTGATATTTATGAAAACTGCTTGAGCGCATAAAAGGACAACGTACGGAGCAAACATGCCGCTCGGTTACTGATATCGTAATGCGTAAAACGATTGAAGTTGGTTGTGAAACAACGAGTTGCATGGTATGGCGTCTCAAGTATTTCAGAAACTTGCAAGCGCAAAGTATCCATACCTTTTAGTGGAAAGGCAAGTCTATCTTGAGTGCCAAGAATGTCCATTGCATTGATCGAAACACAATGTTCGAGTGCGCGAGGGAACGACATCTCACGTAAAGAAAGATTCAGAGGAGTAAAACAAGCGACAAAACAGCGGGAGTTGTTTACGCTTATAGCAAGAAACGTTTTACTACTGTCATTCAGTATATCGAACCCGAGATGGTATCTTTGCAACACGGAAGTAAACAAATAATGTTACGAGTAAGCAACGGAAAAACAGATTGGGCAGATATTTCATCACACCATAATGCGGAACAAATCTTTATATGCCGCAAAACACGCGCGAAAATTCCCTTTGCGGTGAAGCAACATGCATGTCTTTGGAGCTGCATGCCACTTGAATGAAGACATGACCGTTCGCACCTTTATAGCTATTCCGTATTGATAGCACTTGCTATTCAACTGAGCTGCCCCTCACTCCCAAGTATTATGTAGTCACTTGTGAGAAAAGGGGACCGAGACTGCTCGATGGAACACACAGAAAGCGACGGCACTAGCAACAGCGGCCGTTCGGCGGCACGGCGTCTCGAAACGGAAGTCGATACAGACGGGTGCCGTAGGCCACAATCCTTTGCGAGAGCCACGTTTTTTGCTATCCGCTATTTCGCTGGAATTTATTCCGTTCGATACTACGCCACTATCATTATCCATATTTCACGGTCGGCTCTTCTCATTGTTAACGTGACAGGAGCGCTGTTCTGATTCCGGCCGGACTCTGTACATCCAAGCGGTGCGTTTCATATAGGCCGGGGAGTGGCAGATAGGGCGATCCATTTTTTTCCTGCATTTTTTTCCTTCATACTGGCTATCTCATAGCGGAGCTTGTTTCAGAGTACTGGTTCCCGATGTGCGCAGAGCCTAGTCAAGCGTCAGTTTTCATATTTCGCGGGCTTTCTTGATCAACCGGAAAAAAATAGCGCGCAATTCAGGCACTTTGGCCGACCTATCTATCTATCTATCTATCTATCTATCTATCTATCTATCTATCTATCTATCTATCTATCTCTATCTATCTATCTATCTATCTATACTATCTATCTATCTATCTATCTATCTATATATCTATCTATATCTATCTATCTATCTATCTATCTACATCTGGGTGCTCTCCTAGTCGTCTCCATAACTTCTAATATACCAAAATTGCCATAACAGGGGATCACAGTACGACTACCGCGATTGACTGATCACGTCATGAACAACGCAAAACACCTATTTCGTACGTCATGAAACCCTTTCCCTCAGCCACGTGTGGCACATAGCAGTATACCACAATTCATGTGGTATACGGCTATGTACATAGACAGACAGACAATGAACTTTATTGGATCCTGAGGAGTTACGACCCCCTAACGGGAGGCCGTTGTAACTGCTGGCCGCGCCCACGTAGAGGACAGAACGCCGTGACGCTCCGCCCTTTCCTGGGCCCTCTGGATAGCCTGGGCTTGCTGTTGGAGTGCCGTGCTTCTGATGGCCTCCTCCCATTCGGCTTCGCTGAAGAGAAGGGTTTCAGGCAACGCGGGACATCGCCAGAGCATGTCAGCCATGGAGCAAAAGGTTTCACTGCAGTCGGGGCAACCGGGGTCAACGTCCGAGTACATCTTACTGAGAATGCCCCGCGACGGGAAAGACCCTGTCTGCAACATTCTCAGAGTAGCTGACTGAGCTCTGCTGAGCTTCGGGTGAGGAAGAGGATAGACTCTCCTGCCAAGTTGGTAATGCTTTGTTACCTCACTAAATGTCAGAAGTGGATCATTCTGCTGAGTCCCTTCCTGCCCTCCGGAGCCTCCAGACCGCCGCGGCGCGTGAGTTCTCGCGCACGATCGTGGGCCAGCTCGTTGAGGTTTGGGAAGCCCTCGAGAACGTTCTTCCCCATGTGTGCAGGGAACCAAGTGATAAAATGAGAGCCGGGACAAGCCCTCTTCTCTAGAATGGAGGCCGCCTCTCGAGCGACGTTGCCCGATTCGAAAGCTCTGATTGCCTCCCTCGAGTCGGTGTAAATGTAGGAACGCTCTGGGTCAGACAAGGCCAACGCTACCGCAATTTGCTCCGCTATACCCGGGGTGGCCGCCCTCACTGAGGCGGAGGAGCCCCCGCCCGTCTATAACCGACAATGCGAACATTCTCCTGTTCCCGTACTGCGCTGCATCGACAAAGACGGCGGAGTCCATGTCATCTTTAACTCTCCTCAAGATGGCTCGTGCACGGGCTTTACGTCTACCCTCGTTATACTGCGGGTGTACGTTTCGCGGGAAGGGCCCCACCATGTAGGTCGCCCTCGTTTCCCGACTCAGTGTTGTCCGCCGTTCCTCCATGATCCTAGAAGCCATGCCAACCTCGTCAAGGATTCTCCTGCCAGCCTTTGTTGACTATAGCCTAACCACCTGGGCAGTGACTTGCGCCTCTATTAAAACAATTACCCACGTTACAGCCAAGACAGAGAATATGCTAAGGTTAATCGCTAGGGTGTCCAACCGCAAGAAGGTGTTAAGTGAAGACAACCTCCTTAGGATGTACCACGCGTTTCTCATGAGCCATAATAATTATGTGGCGTCAGCTCTAATATGGACTAAAACAGAGAAAAGGAAGTTAAATACGCTCATGCGCAAGAGCATCAAGAAAGTTCTAGGCTTGCCTATTTTCACGAGCTTCGACAGGCTAGATCATCTCGAAATGTGCTGGTATGAGCCACAGGTTATTCACAATCTCAATCAACACAGTAACCGCGAACATACACATCGAAATGTATTTATTTATCGAAAATGCCTCAAGCACCCTATACACAGGATTTTACATGAGGGGTGGAAGAAACAAACAAGTTAGTTAACATTTACAAAGTGTGCCTCAACGGAATTCTTGAAATGATCATGACTGACGTGAAGGACGACGTCTGAGGGAAGATTGTACCAGTCGATGGTAGTCTTGACAAAAAATGATTGCAGAAGAGCGGCGGTGCGGGCACAGGGAGGGTATACGGATTTATCATGGCTGGTGCGTTGAGAGATGCGATGAGCTAGATTGATGGGAGAACAGTTACGCAAAAAATGAAAAAAACTGATGATAGAGTGAAAGCCATGCAATTTCGCGGCGCCTCTGATGACTAGGTAGACCTGATTTTTTATTTAGGTTACTTACACTAGTAGTGTAAGAATAATCAGTATAAATAAATCTAAAGGCGCGGTTTCGCATTGATTCTATTAGGTCAGTTAGAGCGCGTTCAGGGGGATCCCAGACGGAGCAAGCGTACTCGAATTTGGGTCGGACTAGTGTTTTGTAAGCTGGTAATTTCACCTAAGGAGATACTTGCGTTAGATTTCGCTTAAGATAGCCTAAAGTACGATTAGCGGCATTATTAATATTGGTTATATGAGTGGTTCAGGTGAAGTCGTCACATAGAGTGATACCTAGGTACTTAGCATTAGGTTCTGAGTAGATGAGGCTGCCGTTAAGGAAATATTTCAATGCCGGGTAGTCGTGCCGTCTATTAAATGAAACCAAGGATGTTTTGTTAGTAGTCACCAGCATTAACCAGTCACTGCATCATTTATCTAATTTTAGTCAGTCGTTTTCGAGTGCTAGGTTATTGCTGACGTTAATGATCGGGCGATAAATGACGCAGTCTTCGGCGAACAGGCGTATTTTTGAAGACATATCACTGGGAACGCCGTTGATGCGTATGAGTAAAAGGAGCGGACCCAATACAGTGCCTTGTGGCACTCCGCATAAGACAGGAGATGAAGTCAATGATAACTTATTTGCATGCCCAAATTGCTGTCTGTTAGTGAGGAAGTCCTTAATCGAATCCTAAACAAGGGGATGCAGGTTAAGTCGCGAACGTTTTCGTAGCAAGCGTTTATTGGCGCTTTGTCGAAAGCTCTTTCGAAATCAATGAAAAGGGCGTCTACGGGTATGTTTTGATCAGGGCTAAGGTGAATATCGTGGAGAAATAGTTCAAGTTGGTTTTCCCAGGAAAAAAAAGTTCTTGAAATTCATTTCACTTGGATTAAAAAAATTGACAGAATTGAGAAAATTGATGGTATGAGTACAGATGACATGTTTCATGATTTTCGAGCAGACACTGGTTAGAGAGATCAGACGGTAGCTCCAGGGGCATTTCTTAGGGACTGGAACAATCTTACCCAACTTCCATTCAAGAGGCCGGGTGCTGCATGACAATGACTGTTGAAAATTTGAGCCAGAATAACACTGGTTATGCACTTGGAATTTTAACACTTTATAGTTGATACCATCAAGTCCAGCGGAAGAAGTTATCTTTAGTGAGTCAATTATTTTGACAATACCTTCGGGTGAAAATGCTAGGCAAGTGAGAGAGCTGAATACCTTCGGTTGAAAATGCAAGGAGTGAGGGAGCTGAAGACAGAACTCCCCTGGAAGATGATCGACTGCCATCCACTCGTCTACGTGGTCCACCAGAATAACGCGATCTCTCTTCATGAGGCTGGGTGATGGCCTCATGCTGACCGATTATGAAAGATTGACCGAAAGCCGCCTTGTGACGCGCGAAGAAGTCGCCACTAAGTGGTGGTGGCATACGGCTAAAATACAGCAATGAGCACGTCGACCGCTATAACGCACGTTTCCTCAACGCTGTCGACGTGCCATGGCATCCCGCATGCGATAACATAACTGGCTTTAGGAGCGAGCAGGTACAGAGGGATTTCCTGATCATGGTGGCCATGACTAACGCAAGCGACATGGGTGGCAAGCTGGCCTCCATTTGCCTGAGCATCGGCAAGCTGTTCATGAGCACGGCCAACAACGAAGTAAGCGATGGCCTCATTAATGGAAACATGGGCACCTTGTGGTACATGAGCGGGACGAACACCGCAAACACGTGCGACTGTGGCTTGACGTTTCAACGTCCACGGTAGGCATTTTTGTCGCAGCGAGGGCGAAGCACATCACTACCGCACACCCCTCCATAGAATTGAAATGGGTGTGCGTAGTAATGCGATCCACGACAACCACGACAAGCGCCAGAAAAAAAAAGCCGCCAGATCCCACGCATTGTGGGAATCGATGCAATGAAAAGCAGCCAGCAAAGACCTGCATACATCGTCGTGTCTGTCATTGAGGAAAATGCCTGCCACTCATGTTATTTATGTTCGTTACACAGTAACGTTGCGCGCTACCAATTTCGGGGTAGACCAAGCTAGCGAAACGGCCGCCAGCGCACCATGAGCGTGGCACGTAAGTCATGCTGTACATGACATGCGTGTCATGATTTTCATGTTACCTCGTGTTATTTATGTTCGTCACACAGTCACGTCGCAAGATACCAATTTTGGTGTATATCAAGCTAGCGAAACGGCCGCCAGCACACCACAAGCGCGGCACGTAAGTCATGCTGTACATGACATGCTTCTCGAGATTATCATGCTAAGTCGTGTTATTTATGTTCGTCACACAGTCACGTCGCGCAATACCAATGTTGGTATATATCAAGCTAGCGAAACGGCCGCGAGGGCACCTTGAGCGTGGTATGCATATCATGCTGTACATGACATGCGTGTCATGATTTGCACGTTAGGACCTGTCAGTTATGTTCGTCATGCACTCTTGTCACGCCGTATCAGTTTTGGTATATCAATTTGACGAAACGGCCGTAAGAGCACCAAGACCGTGGCAGGCATAGCATGTCGTTCATGACATGCATGTCATGATTTTTATGTTATGACTCGTCATTCATGTTCGCCATACAGTCATGTTATGCCATACCATTTTTTGTGTAACTTCCATTAACGAAACGAGCAGGAGAGCACAAAGTCGTAGGCGGCTTGATAGATAGATAGATAGATAGATAGAGATAGATAGATAGATAGATAGATAGATAGATAGATAGATAGATAGATAGATGGATAGATGGATAGATAGATAGATAGATAGATAGATAGATAGATAGATATAGATAGATAGATAGATAGATAGATGATAGATAGATAGATAGATAGATAGATAGATAGATAGATAGATACGCTCAAAGTCGCAGAAGTTCGCTAAGAAATGCTTCGCATTTAAAAATATCTTGTCTAAGAGGACAGTTTCTCCTTTGCGAAAGCAAACGCCATAACGATATATAAGTTCCGAAGGGGCACAAACGCCTCGGTGGTCTACGGATACGATGAACGTCCACCACTGAAGTTGCTGCGAACAGCACCTTGCAGGACTACCAGCCTCAACGGCCTACACCTCCCCAACGCAAAAGATGACTTCAGATTTCTACATGTCATCGGATCTATCGAGAGGCACTCTGTTCACGACATGACCCGGATATCAAACAGGCCTCTAGAGATTGTCTTGGACCGCGCTACCGCCTTTATTCGGTGCCCCAGCCACCACAATCACCTCACGCTCGCCTCTCTAAACGTACAGTCTGTGCACGCACACGTACACGACCTCAAAAGACCCTCTAATCACAGAAACTGGCGTGTTAGCACTTTCTGAAACGTGGAACGATGAGCCCACTGTGTTGTCCATAGCAAGCGGCTTCATTGGAGGTGCGGAGGCGTGGGCCCATATAGGAGCACGGCTATGCGCAATATCAACGTAGGCCACATCCACTTCGCCGGCCACCAGACATAGCACACACAGTCAAGCAGCGGAATCGGCGAGGTCTGCGTTGCGCACATCAATGACAATACCAAAGACATACCGCTCGCCGCCACCTACCTGAGAACACTCAGGAACTTCGTACAAGAACTCCGTACATGCAGACGGGTTCCTGAAACGTGCGTGCGTTCTCTATCAAAACGGACAAGTATAAGCACTACATATCAGCTTACACCGTCTGGTGTTGGTAATACCCATGGTGCTGTTGCAATCATTAGCAACTGTAAACAACTGGTTATATAACACATGTCCGACTATTACACATATATGCGCGCTCATACGATTTTTCGATATCCTTACCGTCATTTAGTAACATTTCGCTCAATGTAAAAAGTTACCCCACACTCACCCTCCCGCCGCATGCTTCGCATAACGTTGATTCCCACGGTCCGAAATTGCTATTTACACTATACTGCAGAACCTATTTGGGTCCAAGCAGGAGGGCACATACATGAGTATAAATATATATATATATATATATATATTATATAATATATATATATATATATATATATATATATATAATATATATACATATATATGAAAAGCAATCAGAAAAAAAGAAGAAAGCCACAACGAAATAATATGTACACTGTAGAAATACAAGTAACGTTATCAATAAAAATGATGTTATAACCAAATAACAGTAGTAAGAACATTACATCCACATAAACATTTGCTTATACCCCCACAAGGCACTTGAGGCTCAAAAAATAGGAACACTAAAAATAAGAAACCAAGGAGTAGTCAACACAACAATGCCAATACATTAGGTAGATATCCATTCAATGGAACCTACGCTTATTAAATTTGATAATTGCAGGTTATTCAAATCGGTTATAGTGCGCGGAAAGAAAGAAATTTCTAAACGGTTAGTTCTGGCCTTACATGTGTTAAAGACAAATAGTGACGATGCCGAGTTCAACGTGCTGCAAGCGCTGACACATAGGCCTGTGGGCTGAGGGAGAAAGAGTTGTTTTTAAGTTGGGAAAGAAATTTTAGCCTGTGTATTTTCCTGCGAAGCCGAAGTGTCTGAATAATATGTTCTTTCATTAGGTTAGTAGGAGAGTCAGTCATTTTATATTTAGAAAAAATGAATCTAACTGCTCTGCGTTGAATCATCTCTAAAGCATTAATGTTAGTTTTTGTGTAGGGATCCCATACGATGCATGCATATCCTAGTTTCGGTCGGATGAGTGAAGTGTAGGCTAGCATTTTAGTATCATGAGCAGTGTGCTTTAGTTTGCGCCTCAGGATACAAAGTTTCTTGAAGGAGGAGTTACATATGTTAGAAATGTGGCTATTCCAACTTAGGTCACTGGTTATGGGGATTCCAAGATATTTATATCGCTTTACTTTGGTGAGCGATGTAGATCCTAGGTTATAAGCAAACGACATCTTATCAATTTTTTTTCTTATAGACATGTAGATTGTGTTTCCTTGTTCGATTTCATACCCCATTGCCGCACCACGACAAGATGTTTTCAAGGTTGGAATTAAGCAATAATTGATTATTAAGGGAACAAACTTCATTAAACAATATAGAATCGTCTGCAAATAGCCTGATTTATAAGGGGGAAAATTTCGTTAACGATGTCATTTATACATATTACAAATAGTGAAGGTCCCAAAACACTACCCTGGGCAACTCCAGACGTTACTCAATGTTCATTAGAAAAGTGATTACCAATTGATACAAACTGTTTGCGAATACACAGATAAGCTGCTACCCATTTACCTACGTATGCGGGAAGGTTAATTGACTGCAGTTTTTCAATGAGTTTACTGTGAGGAACAAGGTCAAACGCTTTCTTAAAGTCCAAAAATGTCACGTCGATTTGCCTTGACTTGTCAAGAGTACTACCACAGTAGTGCATAATTGTCGTCAGTTGCGTTGCAGGCGATAAACGTTTGCGAAAACCATGCTGGAGAGGAGAAAGCACATTGTTATCATTTAGAAACTTTGTTATTTCTTTAGCAACAATATGTTCAATTAACTTGCAGCATGTGAACGTAATGAAATGGGTCGATAATTGGTTATTTGTGCAGCTTCGCCCTTTTTCGGAATGGGATCGACACGCGCAGTCAGCCATCGTGCAGGAAGAATAGCTGACGACAACGAGGAAGGATAAATGATTACCAAAAGCGGGCTAATGTTTCCACGAATATGCGCAGAAAGGCATTCGGTATGTTGTCTGCTCGTGGAGATGATTTAACTTTCAGGTTCAGTAACACTGATATAATACCTAGTTGTGATACAATATCAGTGTGTGAGTCACATGGCTTAGCTAGCGCTTAGCTAGCCGTACGTGAAGGTTTAATTTATCTTGCACTTGGTGAATAATCACACGTGAGGCACGCCGTCGCCTTAGGCACTTTACTTTTCTATTTAGGTGCAAGATTTCTCTCGTTATCCGAGGAGTAGTCTCAATGCTTTATTAGTTTTTATGGAATAGAGCTGCTAAGACAGTTAGCAATAATTTATTTGAACTTATCCCAAAGTATAGTACTATTGTTGCTATGAAAATCATCAAGGTGTAGTTCCAGTTAACCCAAGACACTTCATCTCAGGTACGAGAGAAATCTTTAACGAGATCGTTTTGCATTTGCTGGTGTTAGGTACATCCAAAGAAAAATAACAGTATACTAGGTTGAGATCAAAAATTCCGGAATCACCCGACACAGAAATGTTTTCTAGTGAACGACTAATCAACACAACGTCTAGTATGGATGCTGACGTACGTTGCCTGTTTAACTATCGGATCCAGATTGTGAGATAGGATGATGTCATGCAAATATCGTAAATGTGAATTATTCGTGGTGCAAAAAAGGCAGTTTTACCAATTGACATCTGGAAGATTAAAATCACCTATTGAAGCCTTATCGTTGCGAAAGACGCCATGTGTGTAAAAAGATCGCGAAAGAATTCGGGGGAGAGTCAGGTGCTCGATAAACGGCAAAAAGAAAGAATGGTTTATCCCATCAAGAAAACTATTGAAACGGTTTCTAAGTTATCAGCCTGTGGTAATGAAGTGCGGTTATAGTGTTTTTTTTTTTTAACAAACGAGCCACCGCGCCCCCTAGTACATCCGTCAGGCGACATGCCCTATACGACGGAGGAAACAGCTTCATCTTCGATATTATCGTGCAACCAAGATTCAGTTATGATAACTACATAAGAATTGTAACTTAAAATAGTAGCTCGAGGCATTCCGGTTTCTTAACGGCACTGCTGGAATTAATGTTCAAAATTCGAAGTTCCTCAGAATCAGGGGAAGCCTCAACGGAGGAAAGTCAAGTATTTCTGGAACTATTTTGACGACCGTTTTTTTTCCCTCAAATTGCTGCTTTCATTCCATGTGAAAAGTTCATTGTAATGCGCAGCTTATCGCTACGTAGGCTAACTTTATCAGCTTTAGCGCTAGCCGACAGCAGTTTACCTTTCTACGGAATTCGATCCAGTGACTTACGGTTGAGCAGCGAAACACCATAACCACTAGACCAACGTGGTTGGTGTTTTTACAGAGAATGACAAATGCAACAGTTTATTAATACTTTTTGGGCTTTTATGTCCTAAAACCATGATATGAGAATGAGGGACACCGTAGTGGAGGGCTCCGGAAATTTTGACCACCTGGAGTTATTTAACGTGCACCTAAATCTGGGTGCACGTGAGTCCAGCATTCGCATCTATCGAACTGCGGCCGCCACGGCCGGAATATTATTCCGTGACATTTGAGACAGCCGTCGGGCAGCATAACCATGAGAAAATAGGACTGTTCTATTTCTCAGATAAGGGGTGTAAATAGGGTAGCTTGAAGAGTCGCTTTTGCATTCCGCACATTATTACGTAGCAAAATGAATTGCAGCATATTTAGAAGCCCATGCTCTCTGACAAAAACAACTAAGAAAACAACTGCGATAAACCACTGCAACCAATTTTTGCCCGGAAATAAGCATTTCTATGTGATGGAGTTCACGAAGTCTACCAATAGCGCGTAAGCAGACTGTGTATCGCAGTTACCCTTCGACAGCAGTGCGGTGCGTACGATGCGGTGATGAGTGAACGCAGCTGTGTGTCAACTAAAGAACGCTTGGAAGCGATTGTGTAGCGGCGCACGAGTGCGCGTTTATTTGAGATATGGCGTGATTTACGCGCTTTTGCTTTTTTTTTTTCGAAAAATACGACCGGACAGATTTCAGCAAAAATAAATGCTACATTCTGGAATAATTTGGACGACGTACAAAAAAATTTACATTTTACCGAATTGAGCAAGAATAAAAAAGCTGGCTAAATAGAGTCATTTCATTTATTACCGCTTAGTCATGACAAAAACACATGTATCTGCACATACACTAATACAAGAGGTAAAACTTTCCTAGTACGCATGGGAGTTTTGAAATCTTGGTCCAAGTTAGCTGCGACAGCCGGTATATATATACCGGGTGTCCCAGCTATCTTTAGCCAAGGTTAAAAAATACGATATTAGAGGTAGGCAAGTGAAATGAGTTGCAAATTGCTGACAGTCACATTTCGCACTACAGACAATATTTTTGTAATTAATTAATTTGTTAATTAGGATTATTTAACTAAATTGCGCAATATTGACCTAAGATAAGAAATGCGACTTGCAAAGTTCGAGAGCGTCTTCCGAAACCCCCATTGCATTATTTGCAAAAAAAAAAAAAAAAAGTCTCGCGCATACTATTTTTCTAAGCTGCAAAGAAATACAAAAAACCACGTGACTAGCGCTTTCGCGCAATCTGATCATGCTGTTCTCAGGCGTGGTTTGAGCGAACGAAACTAGCTGCGGCCGCGACTCTCCGGCTACGTTGCAGCCGCAGGTCGATAAGTTGGCGCTTGTTTCTTGGCCCATGCTCGCTACAACTTGCACCGTCACGCTTGCCAACTGGCTGGTTACGATCAAGAACCCATATATATATACATATATATTATATATATATATATATATAATATATATATATATATATATATATATATATATATATATATGTGTGTGTGTGTGTGTGTGTGTGTGTGTATTCTGAAAAGACAGGGCGTGCAATCACGGACACAAGAAAGAAGTCAGGCCACCACAAACACCGACTAATAACTGAACAGACGCACGATGGCGGAAATAAAAGATGGCAAGAAAACTTATCTGCGCATGCCCATGCAATAGGCGAACGTTTCTCCTGTAAATTGTTTTCTCCTAAAAAAGTCACAGTTTCACCGCAAGGGCGAAGCAATGGACGCGATAGCAAGAAACTTAATGCTATACGAAGTGAGGCTCGCAATGGGTATTCTCAGTCTGAACAGCGCTCCTGTTGCAAAGGCGGCCGAAGCAGCGAAGGGAACTAGCGTGCTTAAAGTGTCGAGCTGTGTGACACTTGATAGTTCGCGCTCATTTTCTGTTTGTTCGTTTAGCGGTGTCCTTGTCTCGAGTGACTTTCCTACGCTCAGTAACATCAGCGCGGACATCACGG